>NW_016164955.1:8374-29386 GCF_001687245.7 Rhagoletis zephyria | reverse complement strand
ATATTCAAAAAAAGAAAAATTAAACTAAATTAACTATTCGATTTTAAGTAAAAAATCCAAAAGGTTATTTATACAGCCAAACACAATTTACACACCTAAATGTCAAAAAAAGTATTTTATAGCAATAGGAAAATACTGTTATATTCGAATTAGAACCTTAAAACGCATCCAAGATATTTTATAAGTACATATGTACATTAAAGTGCATCACCAAAAAAGCTTGCGGTTTTTCTACCGGAAAGGATTTAAGTGACTTAGACCGATTTTTAAATACCTACAACAATCTCATTATTTTAATTCCGTTGATCAAATTTGTTTGGAGAATTTTTAATCTTAAACTTTTCAATCATCTGAGGTGATTAAATTGACTAAATTTATGGAGGTATTTTTCGAACAATATCTTTCCGGATTATTTTGGCAGATTTCGGATTTTTATTAAAGAGGGTGATGCACCCTAATGTACATTTAAAAGAATTTACATACACAACCCAAGTATGTAGTTAGTTATACGCCCAACAAGTGAAACGAATTTGAAATAAATTTTTTAAATTTTTCTGAAAATACTGTAGAAGCCTTTTTCACAGTGGAAACTGACACACAATTAGCAAGAAAAAGGTTAACAGTTAACTGATGGATGTGAGTTTATATTGTTTAAATAACCCTTAAAACTGGCAAAATGCTGTGGCAATATTTCTGAAAAGACTTTAACCAAATTGAATTGAAAATTTTTCTCATGTTTCAAAAAATGGTATAAAAAACTTTATAACCTAATAATCTGTAGCAGGGGTTCCCAACCTTTTACCTCTTTTCGTATCGTAATACCTCCACGGTCCTCCTTACAGTGGTTCAAAATTTGCATTTTGTGTTCACAATTCACTGGAGCCTTAATTGTTCACTCAATTTAATTATTTTTTTTAATCAAAGCTAATAAATTTTACAAGAGACCAACTTAGCCCAATTTTTGAATTTTTGTTTGTTTGTATTAAATTTTTTAGTGCAAAATGGAGAAAAAGTAGCAATTTTGAAAAAATCGATTCTCCTGTTCCAGTTCGTAAATAAACACTAGTTGAAATTGTAGGGTTCTCCCAAAACAAAAACAAAAATCCGATATAGTTATCACTTCTACCATTTTTTCAAATTATTGTTGCTTTTCCACAATAAGTTTTNGGCCTCAAGCTCAATAAAAATTGGTGAAAAAAATAAATAAATGTAAAAAAATGTTCACCAAATTATTAACCGACTTCCCAAAAAGGAGGAGGTTATCAGTTCGTCGGAATATTTTTTTTATTTTTTTTTTTATGTATGTTACCGCATAACTTTGCACCACGTCAACACCGATTTCAATAATTCTTTTTACAACGGAAAGGTAGTGTCTCAGAGGTGGACCCATACTAATTTGGTTTAGATCCGATCATTGGATCATGAAATATATGGATCATGAAATATATAGATATATATATATATTTTTTTTTAAGTCGGTTTTTTTTTGATAAAAATTACTTGTTATTTTTTTATACCCGACCGCACTTGTGCACAAGTCTATTATAACTTTGTTCACATAACGGTTGTTTGTAACAGGCAAAACGAATCGCGATAGATATAAATAAATGATCAGAATGAAAAGAGAAATCGATTAAGCGGTGACTGTCTGTCCGTCCGCCTGTGCACACCATAACTCGAGTAAAAATTGAGATATCTTAACGAAACTTGGTACGTGAACTTCTTTNACTCGAGTAAAAATTGAGATATCTTAACGAAACTTGGTGCGTGCACTTCTTTCGGGTGTAGGACGGATGGTATTGAAAATGGGAAAAATCGGACAATAGCCACGCGTACCTCCCATATAACGGTAATTTTTAGAAATACGAAAACTGCGACATTTTAGTAACTACTGAAGATTATTCACTCAAAATTGATATTTTCAATAATTTTTAGACGAAAAATAAGAATATTATAAATTTTTGGAAAATGGGCGTAGCCACCCCCACTTATGGTTACATGTGTATATCTTGGTAACCGCTGAACCAATTTCTTCCAAACTTGGCACAGTTGTTGGCCTTGGTGCAGCAATTTTAAAAATCGGGCAATAACCACGCACACATCCCATATAACGGTAATTTAGAGAAATACGAAATATTCGATAAACCAGTAAATATTAAAGATAATTTATTACATTTGTGATAGAATTTTGGGAAATAGGTGTGGCACCGCCCACTTATGATTAAATATCGACGTTTAAAGTACAAACCGCGTATCAACAAAATGCAAAACCGCGTATGTGAATTATGTCAATTATTTTCTAGAGAGTAAAAACACTCATATTTCAAAATGGTTCTCTTTTTTATCAAGCAATCGCATTTGTGGCTAGTATATTTCAGTACGAATGGATAAGGATTGAGCCAAGAGCTTTTGTGAGCAAATCCAATTTTTGGCAGCAAATGTCAGTTACGGTTTTGCAGAATGACGATACGCGGTTTTGTACTTTAAACGACGATATATGTATCTCGGTAACCGTTCTACCAATTTGTACCAAACTCGGTATGGTTATTGTGCTTGCCACATAAAAGCAAACCGTTGACAATTATTCAAATCGGACTAAAATTACGACCGCTTTTCATATAATTTCAGAAATGCTTGAAACTTCAATATTTCGAAATTTAAGGGCGCTAATTTACTAAAAATTTATACTAAAAACAATCCCTTGAAAAGAAGTAACATTGTTTGGAATTTTGGAAAACGGGCGTGATATCGCCCACATGACTATATAAGTTTATCTCTTTATGTCTAATGTTCTATCAAAGATGTTTAAAATAGGGGTAAAACCCCCCGTCTTACCATGTAGCGTAAGTTTTCGGAAAGGTGGAAAACATATATTTAATACTTGTTCCTTTTTGGTTTTATTAAAGTTCTGGTTATGCAGTTTTATAGAATATTAAATTTTAATATAATAAAGTGCAAGTTGCAAGTGGCAAAGAGTTTGCGATGATTATCAATAAGAAAACGCTTTTATTTCCCATATAGCATGCAGATATGCTCGAAATGTTAAGCAGCGTTTGCATTGTTCAACTTTTTCGTTCAACCTTTTGTTGAATGCGAGAGTTGAACTGTGTAAACGGCCTTTCAACAAATCGCTTTCAATGAAGTTGATGGGCAGCTACTTTCGTTCAACTTTTGAACAGTGCAAACACGGGTTTAGCGAAAAAAATTATTACAAATCAACGCAACCTCTAAGACACTTGCAAATTGCACTTTTTGTTCTAAAGTTTATTGATCTATAAAACTGCATGCCCAACATTTTTCTAGAAACTCCAAATTTTGTTTTTAATTTTGGTAAACTTTTTTTTATATCTAATACTTAAAATTTTCCTTGTGAAACTTTTTTTTTTCTTTTTGAGGGAACCTTACAATTGTTTTCAACTCGTATTTATTATGTAACATTCATTAATTAACAGAATAATCGATTTTCTTCAAAATTGCTATTTTTATACTTTTTCTGCACTTTGCACTAAAAAATGTAATACAAACAAAAAAAAATTCAAAAAGCGGGCTCAACTAGTATCTTGCAAATTTTATTATTTATATATTATTATTTTGAACCATTGTACATCGGTCCATGGTAAAGTAAAAAACCTAAATTTGTATCGCGTCCCTTCATTATTTATATTTAATTTACCATAAAATATTAGAAATATATATACAATAGACTGGCCCTTAAATCTGAATTTCAAACCGCCGGGCAGAAAAAGTTTCCTTTTAGAATTAATGCTTGCAATATGCAATTTGGTGGCGATCGGATAATATTTAGAGGCCGCGCAAAGCCGGGGAAGTGCTAAAGTGCGTGAAATATATGAAAAATAGGTGGTTTTATATATATATATAATGCCTGATTTGCATTGAAATTTCCTATTTAGGAAGCTATCAAAGTCCAAAATCAGTTGAAAATGGAGAATGTTGTAGAAATAATATTAGGCAGTCAAATTCATACAGTTTGGATGTGATTACACCGTGCGACAAAAACCAAAAAATTTCAAAACACACGATACAATCAATATACTCACGAAGCTATGGGCCAGATTTAGTGAAACTGCGTTTTAAGTTTTTCATTCCGACGTCCGGATTTTTTTTAAAGGACTGTCAAAAATATGGTTAATCCAAAAAAATTATTTTAAATGCAATGTGGAATACTAATATCGCACATCTAGATCTACTCAGAGAAATTTTCGTTTTCAAATTTGTATGGAACGTTTCACTTTTAAGAACGTTTTGACCCAGGTTTTGCACCTACAATATTTATTTAAATTTTGAGAACGAAAATTTTCAATTCAATTTCCAATATCCATGTTTCTGTTTTTGATACGCACATTTTCAAATCGTTTTTAAAAACGATTGTTTGATAACACAGTGCTACAAAAAAAACAAAATTGAATACACTTTTGAAGCGACCTAGTAGAGATTGTTCATCTGGTCGAGTTCCCTTCCCTGGTCCCTTCAAAGGATTTGTAACACCCCCAAAATCTGGATTTAAGGCCAAAAAACCGTTTTTTCAGAGTTTTCGTTGAAAAAAAAAATCATTAAAAATCTTATTTTCAACCGTTTTTTAAATTCTCAACGGTTTTGGGCAGAGAACTGTTGACACTTTCGAAATATATACAGTGTTTTGTTCATTTGAGAGGGGTATGAGATGTTTTTCACGCGAGAAGTTGAATTTTTTGAAAATTTTTTCGGTTTTTCCGGTTTCGACGTAATTTTTTTGCCACTAATTGACAATGAATGAACTTCTTTGGGCATGTGTCATCGAGAGGCATTCACTACTTAATTACACAAGTGTTTTTTTTTGGGAAAGGACTTCAAGTTTTCAAGATATGCAGCATAATCCAAAATCAAATTTTTTGGTCTCAAGCGCCCTACAGGGGTACTATGTATTAGAAGGCGGGTCGATTTGAAAATCACCCAAGTGACAAGGAAAATCGTATTTTAGGGATCAAAATAAGATACTTTGCCGAAGGAAGCATACCTCTAAAACCAATTCTGATGTCCCGACTTCGTACTTTTGACCTTGAGCGCCAAAGCTTGAAAAATCCTAAGTTGACCCATTTAGAGTGCCCCAATCGTATTTAAATGTATGACCGACCCCCACTAACTTTGTAGGGCCGACCCACCCATGCCAGTGGAACCCCCCCTAAGACCCCACCTGTGGGGTTCCCCATACAAAAATTTCACAAAAACCCCCATTTTTAGCATTTTACATGAAAAAATCATTGCACGACAGCCAGTTATCTTTTTAACTCAATGTTAATTTGAAAAGTTGTCTAAACCGTACGAGTTTCAGCCTTCATTTAATGTTAACTCTAAGTCAAAAATATAAATTTGGCTGCGCAAGTGAACCTTTAGATAGCAAACAGTCGTTTTTAGCGATAGTTAGATTGATAACATATATATTTTTCATAAAATTTTGCACTCATTAGAACACTTTATACAAAACAATGGGAAATGTTTAACAATGGTTAAGATGTTAGCTAATTACTTTTGGAAGCTTATGTAGAAATGGGATGCAAAATGTCAATCAAGATAAAAAAAAAAAACCACTTTAAGATGCTCGCTAACTACATACCTCAACCAATTCGAATTAAAAATGTTTCCTGGATCTTTTGCGCTTATAATACAGGTCGTCGGTTTCACGTTTGAGCGACCAGCAGTAATTAGCGATCATCTTAACGTGGTTTTTTCCAGCAAAGCGCTTTTCTATTGCCGAGATTTCCTGGTGAAATCGTTCACCTTGCTCGTCGCTAAACTGACCCAGATTATCCGGGAAGAAATCCAAGTGAGAGTGCAAAAAATGTATCTTGATTGACATTTTGCATCCCATTTCTCCATAAGCTTCCAAAAACTCTTGAACCACTTCCTTATAATTAGAACTTCTTTCATTTCCAAGATAGTTATGACATAAAGAGATAAAACTCAGCCATGCTCTCTTTTCTACTTCGTTCAGTTTTTCGACAAAATTCTCATCAATCATCAGCTTGCGAATCTGGGGTCCGATGAAAATGCCTGTAAAGTAAAGAATTAAAATGGTTGCAGATGCGTTTTCGAAAAAATTAATAGTCGGCAAATTCTTCGAAAGTAGGTACCTTCTTTTATTTTAGCATCACTTAGTTTGGGAAAAACTGTTTCCAGGTGCAGAAATGACTCGCTGTTTTTGTCGAGTCGTTTTACAAATTGTTTCATGTAGCCCAACTTTAGGTGCAATGGCGGCAAGATAATGTTATCAGGTTTTACTAATGGGATATTGAGAACATTTTTAATTCCAATTTGAAACCCCTTTCTCGGAGGCCACACGCTACACTTGTAAGGATCCTTGGCACGACTGTCCCATTCGCAGAAATAGCACGGATGCTTAGTGTAGCCTCCTTGCATTCCCAGAAGTATTGTCAGAACTTTGAGGTCTGAGACAATTTGCCATTGATGTTTATTGTAATTGATTAATCGTAAAATCTTTTCCATCGTTTGATACGTCTCTTTCATATCAGTAGCGTATGCTATTGGAACTGTTGGCAACTGATTCTCGTTGTGAATTAATACTACTTTCAGACCTACGAATTTCGTGAATTAAACGTAAATTTTTTAATATTGCTTAATTTTGGTTTTCTCACACTTATGATAAATAAAATACTTACTTTTGCAAGAACCGTCCAGAAATAATCGCCAATCTTTTGCGCAGTACACGTGATCGAAGGCAGCAAACAATCCATCCACATCAACACAATATACAAGTTTATTGTCTATATCATCAGCCTTAAAAACTTCTTCGAATGACGATAAGTCTAAGTTTCGTGTGAATGTCACTTTAAAGTCATCATCCACTACATTCCACTGCTTTATTCGTGAACCCAGGATCTCTGTTTCTCTATAAGACAGATTCAAATCTCGACTAAGATCACTATAATCTTGGCTAGATATAAAATGTCGTTCCTTTACTACTGCCCGATTTGGAACATACGACGAGTCCTCATTTTTTTCAATCGGGAACTCGCTGCAAGGGTCTGCTTGTCCGTTTGCAGTTGGCTCCCCTGTGTTTTCTTTCGGGGTTGGTCTCGATACAGTCAACACATTAGCATATTTTATGAGATTGCGAGTTTTGTAGTGATGGCCAACGGTATCTGTTTGGCAGAAGTAGCAATCTTTCGACTTGTGATACGGTTGATAATGCCAAGTCATGGGAGTCTCAAATAACAAATGCTGGTTATAACACTTACCGGATTTCACTTTCTTCAGTACTGCAGAGCACGTCGAGCAAACACTTTCGGGTTCATACCAAGCACTTTCAACGTATGAGAGTTTAAACAAGTCGTTGAAGGAGTGAACCACTGCTTGATTCTTTTTAAACTCCGAGCGATGTGGCTTGTCAACAAACAAGCCACACACGTAACAAAACCGGTTGCGTTTATCACACATTTCAATTTTTTTGGAGCGAATGATCCCGTGTAATTAATTACGCGAAGTTTATTAAGAATATGACGTTTTAGTGACTGCATTAATGACCAGATTCGCAATCTGACGATTGATGAAACAAGTAGAAAATACAGCTGAGTTTCATCTCTATGGGTAATAGCTATCTTGTAAATGAAGAAAGTTCAATATACAAGGAAGTGGTTCAAGAATTCTCGGAAACTAATTTAGAAATTGTATGCAAAATGTCCATCAAGATCCATTTTTGGCATTCTCATTTGGATAATCTTGGTCAGTCTAGCTACGAACTAGGTGGCCGATTTCATCAGCTTTACAGGAAAAAATTGTATTCATATCGGTATCGTTTCTCAGTTCAAAGTCAGAAATAATGCCATAAAAAAGGTTGCAGAAAACGCCCAAAGTCTCGAATTAGTAGTATATATTTACCAAACCCTCATTCTAAATCAAGTATATGATAAACATTAAAAATAAAAGTGCATTATTGCTCTGTTAAACGAAGATTAATTGGACAAACCGACATATCTCGACTTAGGTCATTATTGTTTGCGACCACTGATATATATGTTTTTAATCTAACTATCGCTAAAAATGACTATTTGTTACTTAAAAAACCATCAATGTCCTTAAACTTAACCAATTTCTTAACTTACGCACAGTACCCCTATAGGACGTTTGAGACCAAAACATGAAATTTTGGATTATGCTGCATAACTTGAAAACTTTAAGTCCTTTCCAAAAATAAAAAAGTGGTATAATTAAGTAATGAATGCCTCTCGATGACACATGCCCAAAGAGGTTCATTCATTGTCAATTAGTGGCAAAAAAATGACGTCGAAACCGGAAAACCGGATGAAATTTCCAAAAATTTCAACTTCTGGCTTAAAAAACATATCATACTTTTTTCAAATGAATAAAACACTATATATATTTCGAAAGTGTCAACAATTCTCTACCCAAAACCGTTGAGAATTTTGAAATCGGTTGAAAATTGGTTTTTTAATGAATTTTTTTTTAAGAAGAAACTGAAAAAACGGTTTTTTGGCCTTAAATCCAGATTTTGGGGGTGTTAGAAACTTTTTAATGGCCGTTTCGTGTATAACTCGACCAGATGAACAATCTCTGCTAGGTCGCTTCAAAAGTGTAAAATGGCTGTCGCACTGTGTAATTGAATATGCGCATGTTGAAATTAAATCCTAAAATGTTTTTTCCTCATTTTAAAAATATTCGATTTCAAATATGATATTAAAATTTTATTTTTATTAAATCACAACAATTCGTTTGGTACACACATTGTCATAAATATATTGATATACATATACTTATAAATAAGTTACAACATTTAATAAATGAAATACAGATGTTTTACATATTACTATATATGTACATACATAAATAAATACATACAGATGTTCCTGCCTTACTTCCAAGCTGGGCCTGCTAATTTTGCTTTACGCTGGTCAAATCCTGTAATTTAAATTAAGAAAGGTTTAAATTATTATTTAATAATCCATAAGTATTTGTTTTTGTAAGTTACTCGTACCAAAGCTTTTTTCGCCCAAAGAAGCCCACCAATGTCCCTTTTATGTAGTTAGGTAGTTAGAATGGCAGTATTGTATACTTCATTGCCTCTTCTGAAGATTGAAGTAACTTATTTATCTGAACACAATTTTTCCGACAATGATGCAAACATACATTTTTAAATTCCAATGCAAATCATTTTAGTTTTAAATATTTTTCATACTTAATTGACTGCAAATAAATTAACGTTTTTTATTTTAAAAATGTCTAGTTTTATTTTACTTGTTGAAAATTGTGTCGCACTACAGCTTGTTGGCTACAATATTCTAAAATGTTTCTTTTTAGTTTTGAAAATACGCATTTTTGGCGCTATTTCTTTAATGTCGTTTGTTCTCCTTAGTAAAAAAAGTGAATATATTATAACGATCGTTTTTGTTTTGCAAATGTTTCGTTTTAAAGACGTAAATACAAATACTGTATATTTTACAATTTCTTTTAAAAACTTGCGTTTTAATTGTATCATTTTATCTGTGTAAAGTGAGCAACTCAGAATTTATAGAGCGAAATTTAACTGCTTGTGGATCGTACAGATTCAACGCAATTAATACAAAAACAGGTATAACAGAACTTTTTTAGTTAATGTATATAATCATGAAGAAAAAAATATCTCCATTAGTTGGATGTAAGTCCTATGAATTGATTTATGCAAAAAAATCCCTCAAATTTTTATTTTGAGCTGATCGCACTTTAGTTCTAAAATTAAAATTAAAGTCTTTTGGTTCACAAGGACAAATAGGTTTTGAAAAGGTCCTTATAATAAATTTATTTTTTTATGCTAATAAAGTTAAAAGGGCGAAATTCGAGGATGTGCTTGTGTATATATTAGTCCTTAACAGGCAGAAGACAGGCTGGTGATCCGCTTCTTCTATAAAGTAGTCAAAGGCATCGTTATCTCACCTGAGATTTTAGCTCAATTTTCCTCCAATTGTCCGTGAGTGGGCCTCCGACTACTTGAAACTGCAAAGAACTACGTGTGGAACGGAGCCAGAAGCAGAATCGCTAAATTTGTTACCGAACACAGATGTACATTGAACTTTTTCGGTGGATCTTACAACCACTAAAAATTTAAAAGATCAAGTCCATACGAAGAAAACCCTCCTTTAAAAAAAGAAGATATAACGGATCCTACATGAATTCATGTTTTAAAGGTCGGAGGGCCAATATCAAATGCATATTTAAACGGCTCTTAAGTTAAATTTTGAAGTGCTATTTAAATGCCATTTAGCTTTCGTTGGGTTTCAGATCAACTTTATTTAAATATGCCAAACAAGTGGCAACGCTGCTACTTGCTCCTTGAAATTGTTGTTGCATTTGTTTGTTTGTTTTAGGGATGAAACGTTACCTTGTAGATATCTATACATTTACTTGGAAGTAGTATCGAAAGGAAGTATCGATACCTGAAAAATATCGGATCTAAAGTATCGATACCTACTCATATCGATACATTTGATTATGAAGGTATTTCTTATGGACTAAATAAGTCATTTTTTATGTCATAAATTAACTATTATCTGGGAATCCTAAATAGGGCTGTTCAGGATCTTGTGCATATGCTCTTGCATTTGCATATTCGTTGCATTTATAAATTCACAACAATAAAATGCACACGGTTTCCATGACAGCAAGCATAAAATTTGCAAATGCAAATCCAAACCATATCCTCAACATCCTGAACAGCCCTTATATGTTTAATGGTGAATAGTATTTAACACACAATTCATTGGAAACGATTACGAGAAAGTAAATCTCGTTTAAAAAAATTTTGCTCATACAATTTTTCTGAGATTTCCAAAGATTTTGCCGCAGTGAAAATGGACTATTATATACAACAATTATGAGCCAAATATTTAAATACCCCCGAAAGTCTCAAAAATATCTCCTTATTACTTCCCCTGGTAGAATTCCGCATACAATAGAAGCATGGAAAGTACAGAAACAAAAAGATACGGATGTAATTTTACTGAAAGAAATTTTTAAAAACATTTAAAATAGAAAGATTTTTTACTATCTATATACCGCGAACTAAAATAATTTTTCTATTTGACATCTACTCTTCGAGAAATATTTCAGTTTTTTCCCCGAATTTTTTTAATCAGCTCATTGTACCCTACTATTTTTCCTCTTTGTTGATTTTCTTAAATAACTGAGCGAGAATCCCACTAGCTTTAGCATTACCCGATAGTCTTTCCAGCGAATGTATTTCTTTGCATTTTGCTCAAGGTCTTAATATGCTAATGAGCGTTAAAGCCGTAGAGTTACTCAGGGAGCTTTAAATCGCGTTGAAACGTCTCTACTGAAAATACGTCGCATTACATCGATTTTGGTGAAGCAATTAGAACGTGAATTCTTTGCACTATATCGATTTTGTCGCATTATCGCGATTTTTGCTGGCAATTAAGCAGCCATAAAGAACAAGGCGCTTCATATTCGGAATAACAGTGGAGGAGAAATTGCCGAAACCAAATTTTCCTTGGTATCGTGTTTATATACGAGTATTTGTTTTTCGATACCTACTCAGTACTTCGTTCAAAAGTATCGATACCAAAATTACTTGGTATCGATCGAAAAATATCGAGTATGTACTTGTATTTACTCGTATCGTTTCATCCCTAGTTTGTTTACATTTTGTACTAAACAGCTGATTGTTCTTTGGCACGATTGATAAAACAACCTACCTATCAATCTTGGTTGTTTGGTACAAGCACAGGGTTGCATATCTCATATTTAAATAGCCAATATTGACCATTTAAATGCAGATTAAATGTATGATTTGAAAATGAGTCGCTGAAGTTAATCAATCAACAAGCTCTAATTAAATAGGCCATCTGAAATTGGGCCAGCGAGTTATTATTGTTCTTATCTATTTTTATACTTTTCATGAGTAATTGTTTTTGAGTATAAATAAATAAATAACATAAATTTTTTTCAAAAATACTTATTGCAAACTTTAAAGGATAGGACTTTTTCGATTTCAAATTTTCGAATTTCAGAACATGGCTGATAAACTTTTTTAATTCTACAGAATTTCCTCTATAATATGATACCCATATTGTTATTCTACACTGCACTCAGTTTTTTTAATAATTATTTGAATTAATCAAATCTTTAAAATTTCAAAAAAGAAAAATCCTGACATCAGAGAGAAAAATTAAATTAGTTTCACTATTCTTGGCGCCTCGTTTCGCGAATATATTAATTTTTAACCGACTTCCAAAAAAGAAGGAGGTTATCAGTTCGTCGGAATATTTTTATACCCGAGCGCACTTGT
The DNA here is from genome assembly GCF_001687245.7 of Rhagoletis zephyria. NCBI lineage: Eukaryota > Metazoa > Arthropoda > Insecta > Diptera > Tephritidae > Rhagoletis > Rhagoletis zephyria. The sequence goes on along the minus strand of NW_016164955.1, from coordinate 17,073 downwards.
GCACAAGGGTATTATAACTTTGTTTACATAACGGTTGTTTGTAACAGGCAAAACGAATCGAGATAGATATAGACAAATGTATACACAAATGATCAGAATGGAAAGAGAAATCGATTAAGCCGTGACTGTCTGTCCGTCCGTCCGTCCGTCTGAGCACACGATAACTTGAGTAAAAATTGAGATATTTTAACGAAACTTGGTGCGTGCACTTCTTTCGGGTGTAGGACGGATGGTATTGAAAATGGGCAAAATCGGACAATAACCACGCGTACCTCCCATACAACGGTAATTTTTAGAAATACGAAAACTGCGATATTTTAGTAACTACTGAATATTATTCACTCAAAATTGATATCTACAATAATTTTAAGACGAAAAATAAGAATATTATAAATTTTTGGAAAATGGGCGTAGCCACCCCTACTTATGGTTACATGTGTATATCTTGGTAACCGCTGCACCAATTTCTTCCAAACTTGGCACAGTTGTTGGCCTTGGTGCAGAATACCAATGGCTGAAAATTTTTCAAATCGGATAATAACCACGTCCACATCGCATATAAAGGTAATTTAGAGAAATACGAAATCTTCGATAAATCAGTAAATATTAAAACTTTTTTATTCAAAATTTCTTTTGCAACAATTCTTTACCAAGAAATACGTTTATGATAAAATTTTGGAAAACCGCCCACTTATGATCGCATATATGTATCTTGGTAACCGTTCTACCAATTTGTGCCAAATTCGGTATGTTATTGTGCTTGCCACATAAGAGCAAAACTTTGAAATTTATTAACTCGGACTTAAATTACGGCCGCTTTTCATATAACTGTAATTTTCAGAAATGCTTGAAACTTCAATATTTCGAAATTTAAGGACGCTAATTTACTCAAAATTGATACATCCCGGCTTACCATGTAGCGGTAGCTTTCGGAAAGGTGAAAAACATATGTTTAATACTTGCGCCGGGTATTTAATGTTCGAACTTAGTCAACCGATTTCGATAATTCGTTTTGCATAGTCCCATACTAATCTGGTTTAGATCCGATCATTGGATCATGATATATATACATATATATATTTATATGAGAATTGAATTGCTAAAAATTACTTGTTTGTGTATAAAATTGACTGTCAAACGATGTTAAAGTTGAGGAAATTGTTATGACAATCTATCAAAATGTACAAACATTTGCTGTTGTTAAGTAAGAATACAATATTAATGTCAATGTCTGAATTAAATGAGGATGTTTTTAGTCTTATTTTTTTCTTATCTTCTCTGAGGGTTTATTTAATTTTTTCTGGTGGTTTTAGGATCGATGCGCGACCGACCTGTACGACTCACCAGTGGGTCGCGACGCACCGGTTGGGAACCGGTGATCTGTAGTTAAACATATGGTTGTTATTTTTTACAAGCATTGATTTTACTTGTTCATCGCGAGGAAATTTCCAATCGATTTTAAACTAACCGACAATTCAAAGAATCACTTCGATTCAATTGTAGTACATGCATACATATGTTTATAATTATAATGCCAAATTTCCGAAGCGATAATTATCAGTCGTGATAGAAAAATATATACATATATTTACATTTAATCTACAGATAACCGCTATAGGACCCCACATTTGTTTAGAAAGTTCAAAGGATTAAAAGTTTTATTTTGAAACCTAAAATAACTTTATTATTACTTCCGTTCATTTTTTTATAGTTATTCAAGCAAACTTACATATTTTAAGTTTTTCTTTTAAAAGCTTGTTGGGTAAGTGTATGCATACATATGTACATAAGCACATACATAGTAAATGTGCATATGTGTGTGGGTAAGTAAATAAATCCTTGAGGATAACGAAGCGTACATACTTTGGGCATAATTTTAACGAATTAAGACAAAATATTCGAGTGAGATAATGAAACAATACTTATAGTGAAATAAAAATACATGAATTATAAAAAATAAAACAATAAAACTAGAAATCAAAAGACGTGCAAATACATATTACATTCATAGGTGCATACAGGGGCGCACCCAGGAATATATTTTAGGGGGTTTTATATTTCTGAAGATATATCACCGGAAAATACTGAAAATTTGCTTGATAATACGCTCTTAAAAATACATTTATGCAAGTTTTATGTGCAGTATGTAATAAATAAATAAACGTTTTAAAATTCATAAACTGCACTTTATTTACATAAGATTAACAGAACTCAAACACTTTTAACCGACTTCAAAAAAGGGGAGGTTATCAATTCGCCGGAATACATAACTTTTTTACCACGTGAACCGATTTCAATAATCCTTTTTTAATTGGAAAGATGGTACCTCAAGGGTCGTCCCGTAATTTGGTTTAGAGATCCGATGATTGGATCATGAAGAAATTAAAGGTACCCCTAAATTTGTATATGAGAATTGAAGTCGGTTGTGTTCTTTCCTTAAAAACTACTTGTTTAATAAAAAGTTCTATAAACTCAAGATGCGCTCAACTTTCAAAAGTACCTAATAAAAAATTTTAAAAAAGAGTCAGTAAAAATAAATTTATTGATTCCATGAATTTTTGCACTTTTATGTTCATTTTTTCGATTTCTGGTTTTCGATAGATGGTGATTTTTCACGATTGCTAAATTTTTTTAATATTTCGAGTTCCGAAAAAATTAACTGAACTCCCAAGAAAAACGAAAAATTCATATAAAACGACGGACGAGAACTGGAAAAGAAATTTTCTTCTACCAAATTTTCATAAATCAGTTTGCAGCTCTCAAGAAAAAAATGCTCGTATATTTATTTCCTCATGAAAATTTACAGCAAAAGCAAAGCGCCTTTTCAAGCAACAGAAATTATAATAAATATTTCTTATAATTTCCCTGAGAGCTGGATTCTTAGCTTTAAGATACAGTTTGTATTTGAGATTATTAGCTTTAGGGGGGGTTTGAACCCCAAAACCCACCCCTTGTGTGCGCTAATGGGTGCATATACACATAAATGTATTTCTTTATGAATCATTATAAAAATTTTGTACTTCATTGATGAATGTGTCGTTGGTCCAAAGAAAAATAAAATGTGTATGTAAATAGATTTGTTCACACAATAGAAAAAAAAAATATAGCTGGATGCATGAGGCATAGAATCCGACCCAAGCTCCATTTCTAGTTTCAGAAATAACCTTTGTGAATTAAGTCGGTGCATTTTGTTTTTTGACTTTTAAACAAGTATTTTTAATTTATTTCCCAAGTACAAAGAAACCCCGAAAAATTATTCGTTACATTTGTTGTATCCGTTACTAAACGATCTACAGAGGAACTCAGAAATAATTGACTAATTCTCAAATCTAATTTAACTGTACTAAAAATATAAAACAAATTCATAAAATTGAGTTACAACCATGTATTGCGATTCGAATACCAGAAGCGATCCGAACTGATAGTGGTACCACAGTAACACATTTGGCAAGGGGGAGCCTGCCCCCTCTGAAAACCTTACACCTTACATTTTATTAGTATAAGTTATTGTAGCTCTGCAATAAGTGACGAAGAGTATTGCTTGGATTTCTGCGAATAGTCAAATATTATCCTAAACGCTAAACGTAAAAAACGTCCACGATAATGTTGTTCTTCCACCTTGCGTTAACAACAACACTGACGCTCCACAGCCACACAATCAACATTACTTAAATCCTATTATCCTACACGAGCTCATTGTCAAGATATAAGCAAATGTTCAGGATAAAGGAAACATTAAAATTATTTGAAAGAAATTAAATAAGCTCGACACGATGCTCTTTTTTTCCTGACTATCGAAATATTTGGTCTCTGCTTAGCATGATCGGGCTCTGCAGAATCTCAGCTTATTATCCAAGGGTGCGAAACAGGCAGTAAGGCTTTTGATTCAAACGATCCAAGGACTTCGCTCTGTTACAGAATTCGAAAGAGTTTTTGGAATGACTACGACACAAATTCTTGTTGAAGAATGAACACTTTTCAGTAGTAGTTTTACATGCACTTTTTGGAGTGTAGCTGAATCTTCACATAAATGCTGAGAATGAAAATATAACTCAAGGAAATTTTCAGATATGTCAATGAAATTTGTTAAGTACGTTGCCGCATGGTGGAAAAAAGAAGGTTGTTTCACTTAATGACATAAGCAGCCATATTAGCCATTTGACTTTTTTTGGGATTAAGACATTTTCAACAAAATCTAGCTACCAGATTGATAATTATAAAAAAAAATCCAAAATTAATATGACCGAAAAAGCAAAAAATAAGAGCTTATTAAAATAATAAAAAGAAAACTGAGTTGCGCATTTTAAAGCTGCAACAATACAAAATACCACTGCAAGGAAGACGGTACACATTTTTTTTTAATTTCCAGCGGTTCCTTTTGCGAGACAAAAATGGCTTGAAGCTTGCGGCGTGGGCGAGGAAAGCCTTCTAAAATATCCGTACGTATGTTCTCAACATTTTGCTACCACAGATATTAGCATTAGCCAGAACAAGCCTATACCCTCCAAAAATGCAGTGCCACGCAATAAAAGAATGAAATGAATGAAAAATGAAACACTGTGTTGGTCCAAGCATAGAAAATGAATGAACTTTTCTTGCAGCCTCCAACTTGGGTGCTGAGTACATGGAGTTTTTGGAAGGGCATTACTCTAATGTTTTTCAATTATTTATGTTTTAATGGGTTTGGCCAATTTATTAAATAAAAACATTTAATAATGTTAACCCAACATACATATCGTTACCCTAATTCACAAAGACCCTAACCAACAATGTTTTTATTTTACAGGAGAAGCAAAAAACTTTATAAAAGAGTATCAAAAATAGGTAGAGGTTTTTAAAAAGTGGCATGTTACTCCGTTGTTCTTGGTACTAACACTTTACTATTTTTGCGGAAGGTGTATTTTTTTATACCTGTTACCAAAATCTGTGAAAAACGCAGTTTCGAAAAAAGTGTTGGTCAGGGCCTTTGGGAATTAAGGTAACGATATCGACGCCCCAAACCATACTATGCTAAGTCTGCCTAATGACTTTGCATGTTGTGTACATATAGATTAAGTTTCAGTTTTGAGATAGGAGTGAGTAATACCGTAAACGTAAGTAAATATGCCATTATTCGTTGTATATAGTGTGCTAGACTTGTTTGGTTTCGTCTAAAAAGACTAAAATATTTACACCCATTAACTGTGAAAGAAATTTCCATCTCGAAATTCCCTAATTTATGTTTAAATATTAATAATATGGTAACGCTGCAGGCAACATGAGCAAATTATGAAGTTTCAAAAATCCCAGCATCCGCCAAAAAGTTGTTTATTGAAACTACCTTCTTTTATATCATGGATTGCCGCACTAGGTTCAAAAGACGGGTAAAAATACGACAATTGGCGAGAGAAATTGAAATGTCAAACGCCAACAAAGTGCTGTCAAATAGAATTTTGGGCTATTCACAAGTTTGAAGTACTTTGAGCGCTATTAATTTTTGACAGTTGTCAAGGCAAAGTAAGCCAGAACTAGACCAGTTCCTTTAGGCTAGGGATGGGAACCGTTTTAAAAAAATCGGGTTTTTTATTAATCACCATTTTTTATTCAGGTTTTAAACCGTTTAAAAATACTGTACAAAAAACATGATCTTTTCGGTTTACCGAAAAAAAAAACCGAATTACAAAGAACACTGCAAAAAAGAAAAAAAAACATCGATATCAAATTATATTAAATTTTCACTTACACTCATTACTATAGCAACGCATTATTAATTAAAATAATAATTTTTCTTAATTTTATGCATATAACAACTTCATTTCCAAATATACAAAATTTAATAAAGCGTTGTACATACAAACCCAAACTTCATTCACAAAAAAACGTTTTTAATTTATAAATAAATACATATCGCTTTTTACTTCAATAGTGTCATAATAATTCTTATGTATTTTGATCCGTTAAATACAAATCTGAAGTGTATTTAGACCATAAACCGTTCTAAATCTTAAAAAATTAAAAAAAAAAACATTGAAAAATGTTAAGAATAGCAAAACATTGCCATTGTATTAACAAAAAAATTTTTCTAGACCCAAATTGAAGAGGATTTTTATGTAATTTTATTTGCTTCATCCGAATCTGAAATATATTTGGTTTAGAATCCCTCAAACTCTCCAAGAATCGATAAAAGAGCAAATATTACTGTTGAAAAATTTAAAAAAAATCTATAAAACATGATGAAATTTGTTTCTTGTATTTTTCTATGCGTAATTTTCAAGTTTAAAATCTGAAAATGCAAAAAATTGTAATATCTCTAAAACATGATGTATAAACAGAATAAGGAGAACGATTTTCTGAGATTGTAAACTGTTTTTCGTTGGTATCGAACTCTTTGGTTCTCAAATGATCTACGCAGTGGATTCCTTTTTCGTTTGTTATCATCTCTCGGTATATCCCTTTTTTGTGTCCAGCAAAAATCTGCCATCATGTTGACGCTCCAATTTCCTTGATATCTAGTCTCCATTTCACTTATGTCTTGATGGAATCGTTCTCCCTGTTCTTCGCTATAGTCTCCGAGATTATCGGGAAACTGGTCGATGTGAGAATCCAGGAAGTGCAGCTTAAGGTTCATTAANGTAGTCTCCGAGATTATCAGGAAACTGGTCGATGTGAGAATCCAGGAAGTGCAGCTTAAGGTTCATTAAGCAACCTAAATTTTTGTAATTCGTCATCAATTCTTCTACTAACGTTCTGTAGTTTTCGCTTTTTTTATTTCCCAATAAGTTTTGAGACACATTTTAAAAACTTACCCAAGCTGCTCTCTCCGTATCGTTAATTTTCCCTAAAAAATTTGCATCCTGAAATAGAGTTCGAATTTGGGGTCCATTAAAAATTCCCTCTTTTAATTTTGCATCAGTTATTGCAGGAAACTTTTCCCTCAAGTACTGGAAGCAATTGCTATCTTTCTCCAGAGCTTTGACAAACTGCTTTATGAGACCTAGCTTGAAGTGGAGGTAGCAGATATTTTGAAAGCTGAATCAATTGTGTTCGTATAACATTATGAATAACTGGTCTGAATTTCTCTCTCTTTGGCCATTCTTTCTTCACATAGTGATTTTTTCTGTCCCTGCTATCCCACATTTTGTGAATTTGTGTGAATTTTGTGAATCCCGATTGTTGACCTAAAAGAAGTGTTGCGATTTTCAGATCCCCACAAATTCGCCATTGATGCTCTGAATACTTTATTTTATTCAATACTATTTGCAAGTTATCGTAGGTCTCTTTAAGTTTAGTTGAATGCGCGATTGGAATCTGCGCTAATTCGTTTCCAATATGAAGCACAACAGCTTTCAGACCTCTAGATGATGAATCTATAACAGTGTCCGCCAAACACTTTCCTGGGAAACGAACTATATTCGGCCTTTCACATGTACACAATCGGCTTTTTACACGTACACAATCCGAACGTCAACAGAAAGAGTAGAAGAGCAACAAATTTTATTTAGTTGCATGCAAACAATAGGCGAAGCAGGTTGATGACGCATTTCCGTGCATTACCACCAACACATTCTCATTTTTTATTTCATAACTAATACATTCTCATTTTAAGACTTCTCTTTTTGGCGGACACTGATCTAACAGAGCACGATCCAGAAAATAAAGGTCGCGCCATTCGCGGACCGCTAACCCTCTCTTCGTCGATTTGACAGCATCCACCCAATCGCTGACGTCATAAAATACTTTTGTTTACATTCACTGTTGCCAACTTGCTGCTTTTCGCACCAAATTTAGTGGGTATTCAAAACGCGAAAATTTTTGAGTTTGGTGCTTGGTGCGTTTTTGGTGCTTTTGTTTTTAGTCTGAGGACACCAAATTAGAAAATCCTAAAAAAATCTAAGCAAATTTATAGCAATCGTAAGTGTGGTAAGCAACTTTACAAAAATTTAAACAAAATCATGGCACAGTGACAATCATAAGCGACAACAAAATATGTGGCAGCACCTTCAATCATGCCAGAAGAAATCGACCGTCGTGCAAGAAACATTGATATTTATTAATTTGAATTGGCATCCTTACAATAAAATCATGTATACATATAAAGTCTATAAAATACACCAATACAAATTTTGTGCTTTTTCAAATTCATAACTTGGCAATACTGCCTTTTGTTCGATGCTTCCTCTTTTTCTTGTCGAGTTCGTCTTGCTCTCTCATTCTGGTATTTTTTGACGTCACGGCCAGTTGCTCTCAGCTCGATTGGCGCAATCTTGTATTCTATCATTCTTGATAACAGAGGTGGCCAAAACTCACACAATCATATATTTCAATTTTGCTAAACGATGAGAGAATGAAGAGAATAAGTCGCTCACGCGTCTGATGCAAACAGTGTTGTCAACGATTTCGAGTTGCAAATTATAAAAAAAAGGGATATTTTATTTTGTAAATAGTGTGAAAGGGAGATATAATCAGTGTTGGCAGGTTTTCGGCATGAGAAAACGTCCCTCCATGTATGCACTCAGAATTGTTCTTATTAAACTTTTATTATATTCAAAGGTACATATGCACGTAAGGTATATCAAAATGTTATTTCGGCATAGCACATTTAAAATTCATTAGTGGTATTCACCAAAGTGAGCAAGTGGCCTGGCACTCTGGCAAAATCAGCAGATGAGCTCAAGCAATGACTGTTGAGAACAAGTTGGTGAATACCGCTATTGTTAACT
>NW_016164955.1:0-8349 GCF_001687245.7 Rhagoletis zephyria | reverse complement strand
AAAAAATCTAAGCAAATTTATAGCAATCGTAAGTGTGGTAAGCAACTTTACAAAAATTTAAACAAAATCATGGCACAGTGACAATCATAAGCGACAACAAAATATGTGGCAGCACCTTCAATCATGCCAGAAGAAATCGACCGAGAATGAAGAGAATAAGTCGCTCACGCGTCTGATGCAAACAGTGTTGTCAACGATTTCGAGTTGCAAATTATAAAAAAAAGGGATATTTTATTTTGTAAATAGTGTGAAAGGGAGATATAATCAGTGTTGGCAGGTTTTCGGCATGAGAAAACGTCCCTCCATGTATGCACTCAGAATTGTTCTTATTAAACTTTTATTATATTCAAAGGTACATATGCACGTAAGGTATATCAAAATGTTATTTCGGCATAGCACATTTAAAATTCATTAGTGGTATTCACCAAAGTGAGCAAGTGGCCTGGCACTCTGGCAAAATAGCAGATGAGCTCAAGCAATGACTGTTGAGAACAAGTTGGTGAATACCGCTATTGTTAACTGGTTTGAGATCGTTAATATAAAAATCATTTTAAACATACACTTGTGATCAACTGTTTTTCTTTTGTTTATTGAATGTTTATTATTTTTCATAAAAGCCTAGCACATTATATAACTAACACAATATAAATCCACATTTCAAACTTTGTGCAAAAATTATAAAAAATCTGCAAAATTTCAGCTAGATTTTCAAGTTTTTATTCAGATTTTTTAGATTTTTTTTGAGTATGCAGTTTGATAGCCCATTAAATTCCAGGGTGCAAGTTTTAAGTTTCTAAAGAATCTCGTTGATTTCTAATATTTTTTTTTCTTGTAGACATTTGGTTAGGTGGTCGGTTGTCGAAAATGCTAAATTACGTTCTGCTAAGAAGGAACATAGTGCTGCAAAAAACAAAGCTTGTAAAGATTTATTAAGAAAATAATTCAAAATCAGTTCTACTTACAAGATTAAGGCTGTGTGCGAGTACGTCTAAATTGCTACCTAAATAGAGAAAGATCCTAAATCACTGGAAAGTTTCGGTAACGCAGTGAATAGGAACAATTTAGATTTTCTGCGAGCATACTTTTCAACCTAAATTGAACAGTCAAATATATTTGAGCGAGCGATTAAGTGAACAACGATTTTTTGATGTTTTAAATAATTTTTACCATTGCTATGGCACAAAAAAGAAAATATTCAGAAAGATGTAAGTATAAATTTATTTGATTTTTGCATTCAGATAAGTATATGTGTAATTCGATGGATGTATATTATTTCGCAGGGTTGTCTGTTGCAAATTTATCATATTGTTAAATAGTCCCAAATCTGCCAGGATGGAGCATTCTCCTTTTCTGTTGCAAATTTATTATATTGTTAAATAGTCCCAAAGCTACCACAAAATTATTCATTTTATAGATATATTTACTAAAAGCAAACAAATTCAAATTCCAAAACAAACAATTTAGGTTGTCAAACGAACTCGCACAGTTTTAGCAGCTGTTTTCCTAAATTGTAGCAGTGCTGGAAATTTCCAGTGGAATATTAGTTTAGGTACTACAATTTAGGTCAACTCGCACACAGCCTTAGTAACAAATTTGCCGAAAGTGTGAGCGTAAAGCTGATGCCACATAAAACTTTTGCCTCGCTTTGCGTGACAGATTCGCTTTGACGATAAGATGAATTGTATGAAAATGCACAAAGCACGCCACATAGATCGTTGAAGCTGCAGCGCGAAGCGAAAAGATGGCCAACTCCCATCTTTTTGCGCGCTTTGACAATCAACCGGTTTAATATTTATTTTGTTTCTTCCAAATTCGAGTTTTCATGTAGAAACATAAAACTTAATTACATTGCTGATCCACAGCAATTTTGACGAGTAAAAAAGCAGTACAAAATTGTTTTATTTGCGTTCATTGTGGCATACCTTTTGCGTCTGGCGCTTCGCTGACAAAGTTATAAATGTCACGCAAAGCTACAAAGATTTATCTGGCATCAGCTTAAGTACTTACTCTACAAGCAAATAGTACGCTATACATTGAATATATTGTGCATAGAGAAAAATTACTGGGAAGTTAAAAAACGTCAAATTTTTACACAAAAAACGTCTAAACGTCAACAGGATACAAAAAACGTCCAAATGACGTTAAAAACGCCAACCTGGCAACGCTGGATAAAATATTAAAAAATTAACCTTTTAATATAATTTAATTCACTTGCATTGCTTGCTTGAATTTGAATTAAAAGAAAAGGAATTTCTTAGCATTATTTTAAATTTATCTTTTTATTTATGTGCATATGTACGTAATAATTTATTAATTCAATATTTGGGAATAAGGGTAAATGGCGCTATAATGGCGTTTAACAAAAAAGTTTGTCGTCCGTGCGATTTCTTCATGACACACCAAACATTCTGCTCTCCCTCCCCATTACTAGTGAGTAAAAAATCTACATCCGAATCCATATTAAACATTTTTACCGTGTCTTGCAGCGACTTTATTGCTTGAAAGTTTCGCATCAATTGGGCACGATCACAGCAAAACCATAATTGTCGGCATCACTGATTCATAGAGTATGCTCATGTATGTGTGAAAGCAGCACAGTTTTTCTCAAGTACGTGTGAAAGCAGAAGAGAAAAATTTGGCACGCGTGCCTATGAAATGGCCACCCTTGATCTATATAGACACTCCAGATTTGTATTCAGCGGATCAAAATACATAAGAATTATGCTTGGTTTAGATTTATAAATTTGTTTATTACCATTTATCCCATTTTAGCTATTTTTACAATTTACTCGATATTGAAGGGTGTACGGAACAAACTGACTTAAAATTCGGATTCAGCGGGTCAAAATAAAATGGTAGGTAGGTGGTGTCGGATGTACAAACAACTTTTTTTCGGTTTAAAAGCAAAAAAAAAAACGATTAACACCTAAATTAAAAAAAGGCTGAAAAAGATCATTAACCAAATTTAAAAAAAAACAGTTTTTGGAAACACCGAGTTTGTTTGAACGTCCCTACTTTAGGCTTTCAACACTGATCATTGGTCATTAAATCATACTTGCGTCATAGTTATCGTCATAATGCAACGATTACATGACGACTACACTTCTGCAAACTTGGACGTGATGCTTTATTTACATTTCCACACCTACATTTTTTGTTTGAAGAAAAAATTTGCGGAATCAGTGGGTTGTTGACAAAATTTCAATAAAAATATCAACTTTTAAAGAAAAAGCAACATTATTACAGCAAACTGTATTCTTTTAATGTGGAGATGATATCATCAAGAGAGGATGAAACCGACGCAATAATACTATTGGGTCCCCATCTTCAGCACCAGCGAAGAAAAAGGCGTAGGAGATATTGGGTTCACAAAAATATACAGAAAAACAATGAAGCTGTTATACATTGCCGCGCAAGAACTTTCGCAAGACGATAGCAGATTTCAATATTTCTACAGAATGTCAAAACCTACATTTAAACATCTGGTTCTATGTGTGGGTTCGTCTATTCAAAACCTAATTGCCCGATTCAAGGAATGTGTTAGCCCCGAAGAGGGGTTGCTGATAACCCTAAGGTAAAAGTTTAAATATTTTTGAAGTGAAACTTCTTTAGCGGGGGTTGGTTGGTTGGAAGTAAATTGGCAACAAGTGCTTCTTAAATCTATGCACATGGTATTAATTATGATTAATTATGTATACAAAAACGTGCTAATAAGCGGTTTAAGAATAAGACTTAAGGCTTATTTTCACTATGTTAAATTCAATGGCATTTGTCATCAAATAAGTGAAAACAATATATTGATGGATTTCGATCAGGATAGGTCTTTAGTTGTGTACGTGTGCTGATAAATCGGCGATCTGTATGTTTTTGGCAAAAATATTATCGGTAAAGGTATGGATAAAGGAGATAAAGTTCCGTCAAAATAGTCGACAAATTTTGGAGTCAGAATATAACATATTGAAAACCAGCCATTAGATTAAGACCAAAACAAGAATGAAAGTAAAGGTGAGTACGTACAAAGATAAAGAAAACGATAAAGGCCTGGGTAAAAATAAAAAATATGTAAGCTGGTTGGCACGGTATTGAGTAAAACCAAATGCAAGTGATAGTTTTAGATGTCAATCAGTGTGCACACTTCTACTGCATATTTTTAAAAATTTGACGATCTACCGCACGAGGCTTGAAAGCTACCGCATTTAAAGGTGCACAATTTGTTGCCTTTCGTTCAAAGTACTGACGCTGCAGCAAATCAAAACTGGTTCAGAACTTGCGCTGAGCTAGCCTGAAAAGGCACGGTACTAGGGCTGCCAGACGTCCCGGTTTTCCCGGACATGTCCCGGTTTTAGACAATTTGTCCCGGTGTCCCGGTCCAACCTTAAAATGTCCCGGGATTCGTTTAAGTGTCCCGGTTTTCGATTTGATTGCACAAATTTTGCATAAAAATGACTACACTGAGAGATAAAACGCCTTGTAATATTAAGAAAAATTTTATGAATTCACTGAGGGAAATAACACATAGTAAACATGAATATTTCTATTAGATTATCGTTTAAAAATGTTCGTATTTAAAAATAATACTTTCATAACACGCACGCGTGGCGTGGATTTAAACTCAACATATAAATGCACATTTACATGTCTGGCTGTAGATGAGTGCGCGAAGATGCTTGCGACAATTATTACTGAATACTAAAATTTGTATACTTAAATGTATTACGAGTTGGGTTGGTGCAAGGGCTGCCAGATATCTCTGTTGCCAAACCGGGACGCTTTAGGGAGGGCCTCTCGCTACCTTCACTTTCATTTCAACGTGCGAAAGGATGCACTGAAATTTTTTTTTTGACAGACAAAAATATAAACATAAAAACATGAGATCATGAGATCATTACAACGTACGCTAACAAAACAAAACAACTTATCACAACTAAAGCACAGAGAATTTTTCACAATGCATGAACCTTTTTTTATTCTTTATAAAAATACAGTTTATACTAAATATATGAAAAAACATAAAAATAAAATTGTTAAACTTTGTGCTAATCTCGGGAAAATTCAATAAATTTGCATACAAATTTGCAACATTCTAATCAGACTTTTTATAAAAATTTGTAAAATGAAGTTTTGCAGCCCATTAAATTTTAGTTGATTTTTGATATTCTTTTTACTGAGAGTTTCTTCTATACAAACTATGTTCGATAATTCTTTTTATATGGAAGACACTGTCAGCAAAAAACAATAAATGCTAAAAATCAACTAAATTTGCCGGCAACTTCAGACTTGCACTTTATTAATTGGCTCAAAAGCTACATTTTCAAAATTTTTCTAAAAGATCTGATTAGAAATTGTGATCTGATGAAAGAGCCTCCGAGCCAATAACTTTGTACGGCACTGTACTTATAAGTACTCCAGGTTTCATGAAAGAAAAAAATTTAAGTACAAGATAACTTTAAAATATCAGTCATATTTTTCGTTGCTGTGCACTTGTTTCTTAACTTCTGTCTTTTCTTTAATATAATTGTAAAACTCTGTGCACGTCATTTTGAACGTATTTAGGTATATACTAATCATCAACTATTGCTTGTGCAAAGTTCAACTATCTCGAAATGTGACTATTTCACAAATTAAAGGCCTGCTCTAACAGGCGCGGTGCGGTGCAGCGCGGTATAATCCCGTACGATACGCGGTAACGATATACGCAAAGGCACTCAAACAGACACGGTGCGGTATAGTGCGGTTTAGCAAGAAACATTGTTGCCATGTGACGAGCTCAAATTAACGGCACTCTACGCATTCCTCTTTCTAAATTTATACATATATTATAAATCTGATTTTACCGATGGACAGCTCAAGTTCTGAGGACGAATTATTGCTATTAGCAGCACTTCTCGATGAAGAAAACAGAAGGTATGAATATGTCTATATCTTTGTTTTATCCTGCAAAGTTCTTAATTTATGTATATGTTTAAGAAAAAGAAGATGGATTCACGAAATAAATTTGAGAAGAAAAGAAAATGGTGCATTTTCCAGCCTGAAGCCCCAACTACGTAACCACAAAGCAAGATTTGATAAATATTTTTATATTTACGCTCCATTTTGTACGTTTTGCGAAAGAATTACCAGCAAATTTCGTTGATTTTTAGCATTTTTTTGTTTTTGCTGACAGTGTCTTCCATATAAAAAGAATTATCGAACATAGTTTGTATAGAAGAAACTCTCAGTAAAAAGAATACCAAAAATCAACTAAAATTTAATGGGCTGCAAAACTTCATTTTAAAAATTTTTATAAAAAGTCTGATTAGAATGTTGCAAATTTATTGAATTTCCCCGAGATTAGCACAAAGTTTAATAATTTTATTTTTATGTTTTTTCATATTTTTAGTATAAACTGTATTTTTATAAAGAATAAAAAAAGGTTCATGCATTGTGAAAAATCTGTCCTTTGGTCGTGATAAGTGGTTTTGTTTCGTTGGCGTACGTTGTAATGATCTCACGATCTCATGTTTTTATGTTTTTATTTTTGTCTGTAAAAATAAAATTTTACTACATATTTTCGCACGTTGAAATGCAAGAGAAGGGAGCGAGAGGCCCTCCCTAAAGTGTCCCGGTTTGGCAACAGAGATATCTGGCAGCCCTACACGGTACTGGTTATCATCTATTCCAACTCAATGCTTTCAACTGTCCTTTTTTAACATGGCGATGTCCTACGAAGTGACAATTGTCGCCCTCTGCAGAACTTTTGAACTTGTTCTGAGCTGACTCTGGCTTAGATGGTTCTGAGACAGTTCATATAACAACAGTTCTTAGATAGTTCAAAAAGGGTCACCTCCGAGCTAGAAAAATATGGTTAGTTTTGAGCTCCTTCTAATAAGTATCGTATAGACTCTATACTAAAGAGCATTTTCTTTAAATAAGCACGCATACAATTTTGTAAATAAAAATACTTCATTTTAAGTTTAACGAGCTATTTGTTTTGCACTAATTTACTTTTTGAGGCAAACTGTGCTTTAAAATTAGGAACATAAAGTTCCTTTATTTTCTAAAACCGTTATTCTTAAAAATAATTTATGTATGTTACGTATAATGGGTATTTCTGGGATACCTATAATTAAAAATCTGAACTAAGTCGTGTCAAAAAATGAGAAAAACGGTGATATATTGAATGCTTATTTGTGATGACTCAGCGTTAAATTGCATTAAATTTATTGAAATGTAATACATACACTTTCCGACATCTAATAAGAAATATATAATTTTGAATATTCACAATAGTTTTCATGCCAAATATTTTTCATAAATTTTTTTATTTAAGGATGGCTCGCTCATAAGTATTATAACATAAATAAATAAATTCACGTTTCTAACTGTGTTGGAAATTTAGTAGAATTCTAGAAATTGTTATAAAAACTTCAATATTTTAAATCAGAGTTTATAAGTATGCAGTTCTATAGCCCATTAAATTATAGTATAATTAATCGCGCTGATTTTTTATAACTCTTTTTACGCGCGCTCTTGAAGGCATTCTCATATTTAAATATTTTCGTTTAAGATGCAAGATTACACTTTACTACACTAAAATTTAATGGGCTACAAAACACAATACTCGAAATATTTATAAAAAATATCTCTGATTGAAGTCAGTTTTTAGAGTTTTATCAAGTTTGCATCACAGTTAGGAATTGGAATTTAAATGGTTTATGGAGTATGAGACATAGTACTTATATAAAAACTAAACGAAAAATATTTAAAATGAAAAACATTGGAAATTGAAAAAAAAATCACTGGATAAGTACACAAATCGGGTGCTTAGGGATACATTCACGTATGTACGCAGACCTTTGCTGTCAAGTATAGCTTAACTAAATTTTATATTTTGCATTCAATTTTATACGTGTGTTTTATACGTCAATTTTATATGTGTAAAAATGACATTAATGTTACCAATAACGACTTTTTTGGAAATATTTTAGCAGTTGCCCCATAAACTATGTAGAGGATTACATATTAAATAAACGAAAACAGTTTGTTTTTAGTTTTAGGGTCTAAGAAAATCGAAAAAATATAGTATATTACATTTGTGCATCTTTCGTCAGCTTTCACATGACCAGGATGAGTAACATTGATGACAGGGCAACTAGCAACATATGAGCTTCAACCCTCCAACTCTGCATCCCTTTTTCAGTAGTTCAGAGACAGTTCTGAAATTTGTAGGGCGGAACTAGCGCTTTGCCAGACTGTCCCTAAATTTTGCTGCAGGGAACTTTTTAGCAACATCGAATAAAGTTAAAAAAAGCATTGTTAGTTATCCCTGCAAAAATCGTTGGACCATGTAGTCTATGTGTGGTATATTGG
>NW_016164953.1:15413-29396 GCF_001687245.7 Rhagoletis zephyria | reverse complement strand
AATTATTACCAAATTTGGTAGACAAAATGTGGGTTGGTAAAAAGGTACATTTGAGTTCATTTTGGTAGATTTTTGTTTTGTTTGATTTGTGTGAACTTTAAAACTGTTCGTAGTTACCTTTATATTCTTATTCTGAGTTTCGCTCGAAAAAAACCACCCGAAAATTTTTCATCCGCCCATATCTAGTAAATACATGGAAACAAAAAAGTCTGATTTCTTTCTATTCTATAGTCTATTCATATTCTATTGATTGCCTAAGTATTTTAAATGTTTCTTTAAATAAAATTAAAAGAGAAAAAACTCAAAAGTCCGGTGGCAAACTGTTTACCCAAAAATTTTCTAAAAATTTTGAGAAAAAGGTTCGAAATTTTGGTGAAATTTTTTTTGAATTCTTCTAAATTATAGCTTTAATGCTTGGTTTTTATGATAATGGTTAAAGCGCAAACAATATTCTTATACAAAAGAAGTAAAAAAAAAAAATTATTTGAAAAACATTGTAAATATTAAGAAAATTAAACGCGCTTTTTTGAGTCACTGTATTTTTTCTATAAAACTCCAGATGTAGTTTTTTTTTTAATTATGAAGTTTCGTTATTGTTGTTGTTGTAGTGGCTACAACAACCCCGGCCAGATCGGCTAATTTCGTTTTTGCCTTTAGTTTCATCATTTTCGCTTTTGGTTGAAGGAAACCGAGAAGAAACCATTAGTACGATTTAAAATAATAAATAAAAAGTTCGCTAATAAAAAAATTTGATTTTTATTGAAATAACTCAAAAGAAGAGCAAACCTATAACTTTTATAAAAATAACTAAAAAAAGTTATTGGTGGATATTATCCAGATTTGGTAGTTTTTTTCAAAGTAAATGGTAAGTATTTTTGTACATCAGTGGCAACGCTAGTTGTGAGTTTTGCTTTCGGAGTATACTGCATTTTCTGACAGTTACAGAATTCAGCCCCTGGTTATAACCATTTCAGCGTTCTCAATTTCTAGGTAAATATAGAAAAAAATGCAGTTTATCGAAATAAATTGAAAAATAAGTAATTTATCTAAAATAATACCGTGGCGAATACTGCGGCAACGCGAAGCGAACAACGAGAAAATGGCAGAAATATCAAGTGGATGAATACTGCGAACAGCGAATGAATGACAGAATGAGCGATAAACTTCAGAACGTTGTAGAGTTGCCATTAGTACGAGCGCAGGTATATAAGGCCGCTACCACACTGTAAGTCAAGTTAGTGCAAGTTAGCAAGCTACCAGTCAGTAAGTTGCGAATAAGCAAGTTGTGAAGCAGAGTAAATTGTGTTAACAAGTTTTGTAAAGCGTTGTAACTGCTTTAACGAGTATTGTTATTGCATAAACGAGTATTGCAAAGTGTTTGTTGTACAATAAAGTATACTGTAATGTAATTTGGTCATCGTGAGCGTTTATTTAACAATCCAGCGATACGAACCGTAAGGATTTTGGGAAATCCGTCATGTATTCAAGGATAAACGTAACAATAATTTCTGTAGACTGAAATTGATAAATAGGAGCAGCTAACTAAATATACATATAGATAAATGATTGCGGTACTACCGTTTTTCTGATGCCCTTCCATAAAAAAAAAAAACGCTTTTTTGTTCGTTTTTGTTTTTATCGTAAAGTTTTATCATTTACTTTTATTTATTTGTTTAAAATTTTATATACTCATTTATTCTTCATATATGTTTAAATGTCTTTTTTGTTTTTATGTATTTTGTATGTTTAGTGTTCACATTAGTTTATTTCATGGATTTCATTATTTCCATATTTTCCAATTTATATTTGTTTTGGATTTTTGTTAATGTAAATATTGTAATTGTATTTGTAATGTCCATCGAAAATAATTAAAAACACCCATTTAAAACTGCTGCTTTTGACGCATACATACATATGTATGTATGTATTTATTTGGTTTCTCTTGTTGTTTGAATTTTCTGCATGAAGTTCTGTCTATTTTAACTTATTTGCTTAGTTGTGCGATGATGCTCTGATGTACATATGTATGTAGGTATGTATTGTGTTCGTGTGTGTTAAATTTAAATATTTCGAGATTTGCTACATCAATTCAAACTGTCACTATTAAACGCTCAAAGGTCTATATTCAAATCTATTTATGAGTATTTTGATGCTTTTGCGAACGAGGTAAAAAAAAGAAAATATGGAGCTGGATACGATTTGCGAGAAAAAAAATTTTTAATTTTTTTTTTTTAGGTTTTGCAAAGCTTTAAATTCTAAAGATGGTTAATAGAGAGAGATAGTGGATGAGTATTTATGAGTGAGTCTTTTGATTTTCTTTGTTTGTGTGTATGTATGTATGTATTCATCTTTTCTTTACAATATTTACAGATTTTCATATTTAAATTGTTTAAAAACGGCTACAGTTGTTGTTGCACTTTAAAAGTGTATTATTTTTTCGTTTCCCTTTGCTGTGAGTGACAACTGCTTGCTTTGCCGGACAATTATTTTGGCCTGACTTTAAAAATTGAAAAGGAATGTAAAAACTGTTTAGTGTTGCTGATTTTTAAAATAGTATTTGGTTTTGTTTTTTTAAATAAACCATTAAGCAAAGGGAGTATGGCACCAAGTAAAATGAGCATAAATCATACATAAATTTTGGAAATAATCAGCCAATTTTGAAAAATTTTTCTTGCCCTTTAAGTCATCGCATTTTTTTCATTGAGTGCCTGCAAGCGCGAGAATTTTCTAGAAATGCATTTTATGTATTTATGGTTATGTGACTTCGTTAAAGACTGTTGTAGCTGTATAAGATGATGTTTACTTTGTATGTATGTGTGTGTCAATTTTCTGTCAGCATAGAAATGCAAATATTTTATTTATTAACTATTATCTGTAAACTTTTTGGTAATTGGGGTTTTTCAATTGTTTTAATTCGATTTTTTTTTTTTTACTTTCATAGTAAAATCTACTTAATGTGTTGGATTTGGCTTTTTCCTTATATCTTTCATTGTAAAACAAATATAATTTCACCTCCTCTCAATACTTATGTATTTGTTTTTGCCTCCTCCTCGTACTGTATCGTATATAAGTAATAATTCTTAATTTAAATTTTTGAATCTTTTACTTTTTTAATTTTAATAAAATTTTAATTTACTTTCGGTTCGTACCATCCCACCACTGTCGCTCGTACGCGTTCGGCCAGAATCACATAGCTAATCGAAATTCGTGCCTCGCGTTCGTCCACATTCGGCTCTTGTTCGGACGCATCTGCTGCCGCCAGTTCGAGTACACACTTGCTGTTTTATTTAACTGCCACATCCACCTAACTTACTTTATGTGTATGTATATGTATAATTTTACTGTCTTTTATTTTCATTTCAATAATTTCATTACTTTTGGTTTTTGTAACTTTTTGTTTTGGTATGTAATTGCAACTCTTCTTTTTTAGCAACTCTTAATGTATATATGGTATATAAGTCTGTTGTATTTTTGTTTTTTTTTTTTGTTTTATTTTAAACGTACTTTTCAGTGTTTACTATTTTTGTAATCAAGTTGTGGAGATCTCTATAAATACTTTTTAAGTGGTAAGGGTTTTCACTGTTATTTATTTATTTATTTATTTTTTCCTTTGCTGCAGCTACGCATTGGTTTGGTTAATTTTATTTAACGTTTTAAGTCTGATCTTAGTTTACCTTCTGTTTTTTTTATCTATTATTCGTTTCACTTCTTTGCTTTGTTGTATGTAAGTATTTGTAAGAAGTCTGTCAGTTAGTAGTGTTTTTGTTTGATTTTTTGAAATGAAATGAGCTTTCCCCTTTTTGCGAATTTCATTTTTCTGTTTGTATGTGTATTTATGTATGTGGTGATACGAGTACTTGCATGCGATTTAGTTTGCATTACGTTTCAATATTTTCAGTTTTATTTTTTGTTAATTCAAATTGAAACTCTTCGCTGGGTTGGTAGTGTACTGCTGGGGAATTAGGCGCGTGCTTTGCGTACACCTGGAACGAGAGAAAATATGGCATGCAATTAATAGTAAAAAATTACCGGTTGCCAAAAATTTTATTCAAATAAAAATATTAATTTTTTGAAATATAAATATAGGTAGTAGGGTGATTGACACGGTTTTCCAAACCAGGTTTAACCAGGTTTTTTCAAAGCTTTTCAGCGTTTAATTTTTTAAACCGTGATTTTTCGCATACCAAGCAAACCGGAATTTTGTAATCGCATAACCCCGTTTTTCCTCTAGTAAAGTGCCGGCAAACCTTTAAACATACGCGTGCCATTGTTTCCAAAGAAATATTGAAGCAATCACGACCGCCCTTAATCATACAAAAATTTAAGAAATAACGAATTAAGCGTCTCTTAAATGCGTCTGTGTACCTTACTTGGTAAGTGGTAAGCACTCACATGCTTAGGTAGATGCAAATATAGTAAAGATAGCAAACACCAGCTCACGCAGACAGCTAATGCGTCTGGAATTAATTTTCAAGTTTCCAAAATTTTAGTATTAGTATTTTTGGCCAAATTGCCTGATGGTCTTTCTAATTCGATGGACTCCAACTCTTTCCTTGCTCCGACAAAGTTTCAAATCCAAATTGAATTCAACTTGAATTCAATGAGCCTCATCAAAAACTCTTAGATTTCCAACCAATCCAATTTAAACAATGATAATTCCTTGAATTCAGAAAACCTCAATGAAAATTCTTAGATTGTAGAAAGCATTTTGCGCACTCAGCTACAGGCACAACATGTACATAAGTGTGCTTTTAAATGTTCGCTTTGAATCAAGCCAAATCACGCGACTGGTATATTTGTTCAAATTTGTGTTTGATATTTACAGAGTGGCGTTGTTTGGAAACTTTTTATTAGGCTCAACTCATTCCCTATGAAAATTGCTAGACAACACCATCCTGTGATTGGTCGAAAAAACTCATTTTTAAGTTTCTAATCTAACCACTATACTTCAAATAACTCGATACCCGGTTTGGAAAAAAGTTGAGTAATCGAACACCCTACTAGAATTTAGTAAAAAGCATGGCCACTGAGGGGAGATTTTCTCAAGTAGCACACTGGTTATTAGTTGCACCAAAATTCACAAATTTACACCAAGGTATACACCAGTGTGCTACTTGAGTTCTTGAATATTACTAAACACGAAGAAAGTGTGGAGAGATTATATTCAATGAATCTTCTTTGATGTTTGAATTAGGTTTTATTTGAGTGATTTTCAGAGGGAGATTATTAGATATATATAAATACATACCAGATCCAGTGTCGGACGGTTGGGGCTTTGCCAAGGGAGTTTCGAGCAATTGGAACTTCGGGCTTGACAACACCGGGGTATCCAGTGAAAGGCCGCCAGTTCTTTAGTCGAGTGGAGGCTCAACTGGCAGAAGACTCCGGCTTTCGGCGGGTAGAACCAGCAATGATTCAATGAGGATTTGCATTGCAACCGGGTTCCGAACACTTAGTACGGCAGAGGTATAGATGGGCTTCGAGCCCTGCCAAGGTGGTTACTGTGTCTACCCCACACTGCCAATTGGTAAGGTAAGGTGCTTGCATTTCAAGGGAATTGATCCGTTGTGCTATAGGCCACCGTGTGGTTAGCTCGTTTTAACGACAGGTACTAACGTCTGCCTTTTACTACTTTGAACTCAGTATGTAATTCAGCAGAAATAAGTAATCTATTAGTGAACCAATATCACACCTTACATGTTCGCCCTAACGTTTTGTGTAGCAGAATAAATGATAACACCTGTAGGTAGGGACGTCCCGTGGAGTAATTGCAATAATGATGCAAGATTCTTGACCCTTTGCGCATTCTGACCGCAATTATCGGGAACGATGTAATAGGAATTGTTTTTTTTTTTTTAATATTACAGTCTCAAGTACCCATATTTTAATGGTTTTTTTTCACAAGTCAGAGCTGAGCTCACCCAAAATTGCTTGAGCGGTTATACATAGAGTCATTGAAGAACAAGTTAGTCTGACCAACACTTTATAGTCAGTTCCAAAAATACAAAATTTTTTTTTTTCAAGGCTGCATCGCATCCATAACTGCAGTCAAAATTAGCTTCGACTGTCGTAGTTTCAACTCTTCGTCTTTGGAGTTTTTTTGTCACTAGTAAAATTGTCTAACCGACAGATTAGTTCTCGAAAAGCCTGTCTGCTCTGACAAAACTTCGAAAAAGGAGGTGTAACCAGCTAAGTTTTTTTTGTTTTCTGCAAAACCGGTAAACGGTTATAGACACAATTATTTATATGTGAGAGTCATTGAAGTTAGCGTCAGTGCAAAAGTTTTTTAGATTATACATTTTATCTTTATAAGTGAATTCTTGGTACAAAATGAATTTTTTTTTGCCACTTCCCTAATTAGAAGAGGAGCTAGGTGTTAAAACGCTTAGCTAGTAAGTTATAAATTCGCAGCAGTTAGTATTCATTTTAGAGCCACACCTTAGCGTCAGATACGAATACCAAAAACAAACTTCTGTCTAATGAAGTTCATGTTCCAGGAATTTGCAAGTAATTTGTACCGAACCCATAGGCATTATCTGAGCTGAATAAAGCGAAAGGTACCAAAGTGGCAGCCCTGCTCACAACCAAAAACTCATTGAATAAAATGTGAATATTTCGGAAGGCAAGTGTACACAATTTTGACAGTTAAAACTGATTCTCACACTTCCTGGACCGCTAAATGAAGAGTGTACAAAATATTTTCAGTGTATTCTTGACAACTCACAGCCTCGCACGTATGTATATCAGCGATGGGCAGAGAGAGCTTTTACTCTGCACGCGACTATAGAAAATGTATAGAAAGCTTAAAAGAACTTTGCCCGCGGGCAAGGCGGTGCCCATCACCGATGTAAGTCAATGATGCTCAAAATAGCGCCCGTGCGCTGAACCCTTTAAAGCTTTCTGTAGATGATATATGGGTGCGCATAGAGTAAAAGCTCTCTCTCTCTCTGATTATCACTGATGTAAATAAATGAGGACTCGCAATGCGACTTCAGGCTATATCGCACACCTAGATCTAAAGTGAGCTAACGCAAAATTCAGATAGGGGAATTTAACTGCCTTTGGATCGTACAGATTCACCGCAAGTAATACAAAAACAGGTATAACAAAAGTTTAAAAGGAGTTTCTTATACGCCGCGGTGTCTGAATTTGGCATCCCTGCGAAACCGATATGGCTGTGCAAATGACGTTGAACAATACCTCCAGCTCCTCAAAAATCTGGAAAGATCTCTTCCAGCCGAGCAGGGCGAATCCCTTTCATGTGATTTCTTTAATCTTATGTTAGAGAAGATAAAAATAACTGAAGAACTGATTCGCTCAGGAACAGTTTTTAACAATAGCGTGCAATTGCTGGCTTATTCCGCTGACATTGACAACATCGGCAACAAGAACCACTAAGTCTGTTCTGCCTTTTCCAAGTTGTATAAGGAAGTAAATCGCATGGGAAGACGAGGGAACGATGAGCTGCATTAACTTTACAATGACATAGACATAGTGCAGTTAATTAAAATGCAGCAGCTCCGCTAGCTCCGCTGGCTTTGCCATGTCATTCGAATGGACTCCGACGCTCTAGCTCTGAAAGTATTCAACTCGGAACCCGCTGGTTATAGCAGAGGAAGAGGGAGGCCCCTACTACGATGTAAAAACCAATTGGCGTCAGTTGGCACTTCAAAGCGCTTAGGTGGTTATAGCGCCAAATGAGAAGCAGAAAATCGATTCCAAGATGTTTACCTTTTGTAGTCCTGGATAGACTGTACACCAATCCGTTGGAAAGGTGGTTAAGAATAAAAATTTTATAAGATTTTACAGACTCTGGATCTCGTCCATTCAGATCGCCTGCCCGTAAAGTGGAATCGAGAAGAGGCGGCTTGGAAGCTAATCCTTTCCAACCGCCCAGTATATGAAATGTGTTGCTATGAATTCCGCCCATTCCGACAGCTTCAAAAATATGATACTCATACGACCTTTATAAATAAATAAATAAATAAGGGGGTGGAACAGGGTCGTCCTAAAAAACTTAATGAGCACTTCGAACGTGGAGTGAGTGTTTTACATACTACACTTTATAGTAATTTAAAACTTTGGCTCTTACGCCCCAAAACTTAAACAAATGTTTAAAGGAAACTCATCTCAGCAATATTAAGTCCCCCAGCTCGCAGATAATTAACTTATTCAGAGGAAAACTTGATTGAAATTCAGCTTTCCAAAGTTCCAGTCAATGCGTACCATCTGGCCCAAATATGATTTTTAAATGTATGTAGTTCATCACTATGCCATGCCCATCGAAATGTAGTCAAAAATACTGCTAAACCAAAAAGCGAAACAATACTCACTCATTGAACATTTCAAAAACAATACATACCAGAACAATGNTTCGTCTAAGTATGTACAGTCACCAACACATACAAGGTAGTCAGCTGCATGCCTGCTGGATTGCAATTGTTTTG
Organism: Rhagoletis zephyria; assembly: GCF_001687245.7. NCBI lineage: Eukaryota > Metazoa > Arthropoda > Insecta > Diptera > Tephritidae > Rhagoletis > Rhagoletis zephyria. Next base: position 20,949 of record NW_016164953.1, on the reverse strand, counting down.
GCGCATTTGCATGCAACAAGCCACACATCCAGGCTGGCAGGAATTACTCACTATGTAAAAGTCGCCGCTGGCCAGATCCGGGCAAAGCAGGCCACTGATCCTATTCCATCCAGCCGTTGCTCGGTACACAGCATAACCACGCCCACGGCAATGCACTGAATGCCATTAAAATTTGGTCGAGTGCACACGAAATTGTAGCCTCACAGGCCAAAATGGGGCGGTGTATGTATGTATATAGCAAATATTGCTCTCCACAATGCAAATGCACAAAGCTTCAGTGTATCTATGTAGATATGTATGTACCTATGAATGCAGTTGATGATGCGAGCACATCCATCTCAGACTGTCGGTCAGCTCTGGAAATGGCAACGAAGCGACGACATACATACATACATATGCACATATTATGTATGTAGCTACAAGTCATGAATTGAGCGTGGTGTTTGTGGTTGGTGAAACACAAAGTATTTAATTTGAATGTGGGATGACTGGGCGGTGAATAGCAACTTTATGCAAATTTATGAAAAAGTGAATTTTTGGTATAGATATTTCGAAAAAGGTTTCGCTTGGAATTTATATATTTAGGGAACAGCGGCCATAACTCCAGATGAAATTTAAAAAGTAAATAAAATTAAAACAACATCATTTGAGGGAAAAATTCTTTATTACTTAACAACAAGAATGATAGAATACAAAGATTGCGCCGATAGGGGTGCAAAAATTTTTCGTTCTGCGCATCTACGTCATAATATAAAAGTGTTGTTGGCGATCGGTCAAATCGCATACAATTTCGACGAAAAACAGTAAATATAGCATAAAATTTAGTTGAAAGACTAAAATAAAACAATCTGGTGGCAATTTATTGAATCGAGAAGACGGTAAATTTATTTTGTGTTTCTTTTACATTATTTATATTATTATTTTATTTCAGGTAGTGAGTAGGGCGTTCAAATAAAAATTGCATTCTGTGGCCACCGTTGCGCTGGCAAATGGAACGAGTAAGATTTCCAAATGAAATTGAAGCCACAGCAAATAGTGCATAGCTCCAAGGCTTGGAAACAAATATAGAAGCTATACGATGCCAGAAAGACTACAGAGAATCGAAGAGCGCTAACCAGGAAACAGCGTAAAAGGGCCAATTCGTTGAGCAAGGGCGTGCTCATAGCATGGTAAGTAGCATCTGCGACAATACATAACTTTTTACTAACTTCCAATGCGTACTTATTTCAGGAAATACAATGCAAACGGTGCCAACATAAAATTAAACTGCCAAGGCATAAGCAAGCAATTTTACCTGAAACTGTGACGCCTGCCCACAGCATCAAATAAGGATATCGTTCCAATGAAACCCAATATTAACGACGTATTTTGACGACGATGAACTCTTTGCGAACGCTCCGGGTTTTCATCACCCGGCTTGTAAATTGATGGCACGGGGCCTCGTTTCAACAATCTTCTTTTTGCATAACCTTAGAAATGTTTTAAACACTTTCATTAATATAAACACAATAAACGAAATAAATAAACATCCTACCAACTTCAAACTGCAGACTATTTTCAAAATCTTCACTTGCAAAGTGATGCATGCAAATATAGCAAGTTTTAAATTGGAAATCCTTGCTTTGCCGGCAGAACTGGATCCATTTTTTTCCTAAGTTCTGGATCTGAAGGAAAAGTAAACAAACTGCACTCTGCCGCCGTTTTTCCACATTTCGCAACTGCGCACTTCATTTTACAACNTTCATTTTACAACGTTTTTATTTTATAACTTTAACAAAAATATCACAAATCAATACGTTTCCCTCGCAAACCAATACGCTTCCCACCAAAAATTTTATATTATGACGTCAACACTCGAACAGCTGATTTGTAAACAAGAGTAACGGACCTGCGCAAAGCGCAATCTCTTTATTCTATCATTCTTGACTTAACAAAATAGCTACATACGTATAAAAGGAATTTTTTCATATATTCTTTTTACCTCTCATATGGTAAAGGTTCCAAAGGTATTTCTGAAAAATGTACGTGAATTTCCATAGGAAAAATTATGAATTTTAATAAAGGCGATGCTAAGGGGGCCTCACATTTTTTTCTTTTTCTATACATATACACACCAAGGCGAATTCAGACAATTGATAATTTTAAAAGATATTAATTAATATTCAGCCATTGTTAATATTTAAGTCGCATTTTAGATACAACTATATTAGGCAAGCTTTCAAAAAACGTGTTTTTGCAAAATTGTTAATTTTATTGCTGGGGGAAGGTCCATTCAGTAAAAATGCTTGTTCAATAAGATTTTTGTTAAAATTACTAAAATTGCGATTTAATTGTGGATTTCGGGAGAATATACCTTCGTTAATAACATCCGTCCCGCAACTATTCTAGGACTAAAGTTATTCACTATTCTATTCACTAACAACGTTTGTTCCGTTATTTAATTGTTTTTTGCTTTTGTAGTAGATGAAAGTCTTAGTTTGAATTTATATTGCAAATGCGTATTCAAACAAATTTTTTACAAGCCACATATTTAATACACTTCAAAAGGTAGCCTTTGCACTCCACTGCACATTCGCATTTTATTAGATGTTTCAAAACATCAATGAGCCTAACCGTAAAGAACTATTTTAGAAAATGGACTATATAGATACATTTTTTAGCAGTGCCGGAAGTTCTCTTAAGTAAGTTTTTAGGACCATGCGCTTTTTAAAAGTCCATTTCCTAAATAATTTGATGTACAAAATATTTTAAAATAAAAGCTTTTTTTTTTTTGTAGTTAATTGTAAGCTGATTTTTTTTACGTTCCATATTACCCACAGTGTTTCTTATATTTGCTTGGATCATGCGGCTTTTAAAAGTTGGTTTTACAATGTTCCAATTCGAATGGGCTTCAGAGGTGGGCTAATGTTTTGGAAACTCGCGGGTTTTGAAACCCCCAAAATCAGAAGTTTCTAGTTTTATGATCGAACTATGCAATGTACGCATCATTATAAAACTCATACATACAGTATTTGGTCGTTCAATCTTATTTTCTACCCTGTCTCACAATAAACATGGGCGGAATAGCATGCTAGAAAAAATTTAATGCTTAAATCTTAGCTTGAGAGCATAGAGCGGAAAACAGCTGCCGGAATAAAATGTAAAACATCACAGGAATAAATTTTTCGAAAATTTTTTATTAAAGTTTCGACGTGTATACATGTGCATCTCTATATAGACCAGTCAATTTGACACAATTTTAAGGAATACCCTCAAATAGTTGAAGGGGTTAGAATCATAAGGATCTAAGTGACATATTTTTTTGAAAATATAAGTTATAACCATATTTGTAGAGTTAAATATAGTGTTTATTTGGTGACAAAGAGATCCAAGTCATTTCAAGTCATGAAGATGTGTTTAAGCCCTTATATCCAACTCCACCGAAGATTCCGTACTTAAAATGGGTAAATTTAACTCAACTTCTACCATTCATACCAACTATTCATCAAGATTTTTATTTAAATATTCCCCATGAAACAAAAGCAAACAACAAAAGTTCTAAGAAGCAAAGTCCACAGGCGATTATAGTTCAAGAAGAAAATACAGAATCAGATGAAGCCCACGGCAGCGTTTTGTCAGATTACGATGATTAGATATAATTTTTAGTAGAGTTAGTGTTATATATTATAACTTTTTTACATAATGAAATGTAGATTTTCATAAAAATAAGCTTTTTCCATTTATTTCCTTAAAGAAATTTACCTAAGTAGGTACTCAGAAGTAAAAGGATCCAAGTGACACAAAAAAAAATATTTCAGTTTTTTTCCATCTGCATTAAGCATTTTTTGAATTAGTTAATTAACCTGCATTCATTTAGGCAATAATCATTTCAAATGCATTAACCCAAAATTTACAATAAGTACTCAACTTTAACCTTAAGTTTCTCAAAACTATATCAGACTTACTTAGATCCTTTTGATTCTAACCCCTTCAATTCCCTAACTGATAAATAATATGCCGACAAGAACGGAAAGTTATTCTGATATAAATAATCAAATATAAGTACTTTCACTCAATTTGACGGGAAATAATTTTAAATTAATTAAAAACTATTGGCAATTCTCGGTCATCGGATCGAGATGGATGAAATATAGCTTTAGAGAGGAAGGAACTCTCTACACACATAAATTCAGTGGAAAATAATTAGTCCCATTATTAAGCTTTTAGTTAAGCTTTTTCCCCGAAATTGTTTGGCTAACTTGAACGATTGGTTTTTTAGTTACATAGTTAACTTTTTTTGTATGAAAAGTGAGCAGTAAAAAATGTTACGCATACGCCACGTATACGCGCGCTTGGTGTCACTTAACAAGTGCAAAATAATAATTGATTATGCAAAAGTGATTAGTTGCAGCTTTATACTTCCCATTCTTCCATATCCATACGATGGATGTCAAAAAAACTGTCAGTGATATAAAAAGCTATGAGCTAATTGCCAATAGTTTTTATGTAATTAAAAATATTTCCTGTCAAATTGAGAGATATTACATTTCTTTATTTATTTTAAACAGTATAGTTTTCTGGGCAAGGTTATATGTAAATGTTTTTATCCGTTAGTGAATTATTTCGACCTCAAGCACCAGATTGACTGGTCAAATATACACCCTTAGATATTTATTATATACACATACATATAAATTTATATGCACAGGGTGGGCCAAATACGACCTACCCATAGTCTGCCTAGTTTGTCATAGTTTGCCTGGCAGTGTGCGCAGTCGCTTCATCTTGTTGGAACCACAAATTAGGATGCCTGGTCTGCCGTTGGCTTCAAAAAGTTGTCGATCTTCATTCTCGAAGAAATATGGGCCGATAACTTTTTGGGTCATAACACCGCACCAAACAGTGCATCTGGATGGGTGTACCTGGTGCTGGTGTTTTGCCCTTAGATTTTCAGAGCCCCCCAATCTACAGTTTTGCTTGGAAATGCGCTTCATTCGACATCAAAACATTACCTAAAAAATCAATTGGTTTGGCTAATTGTGTAAAAGGAATAGCGTTTGTAGTTGTAGTGTAGTTGTTGGTGCTCTTGCTGTAAGTATCCATTACGATTTTCCAACAGATTAACTACATATAATATTCAGAAAGAAAATAACAATAATAATAAAAAATAAAGCAGTTATACGTGTTTAACATATGAAGGTAGGTCTTATTTGGCCCACCCTGTATGTAGCATCCAAAGCCATAGCTGTCAAGTTTGTGGCTAGAATTTCGCACAACCGCAAAACCAGAACATCAAACGAACATTCGCCCAATGCCGGCCAATACACCTACTACAAACTCGCCAACAACTGAGGGGAAAGTCGTAAATTCCGAAACGAAAAACCACAATATAAGGTGCGTTCGTTTAAAATCTCCAACAGAAACCAACCAACTGCCAAATTCCGGCGAAATGTCATCTGTTCGCTCACAAGAGAGAAATATCCAGAATAGTACGCGAACAGAAAATTTGCAGAAACTTGCAAGTTAGACGAACAGCTGATATAATTTTTGTTTACAT
>NW_016164953.1:0-15403 GCF_001687245.7 Rhagoletis zephyria | reverse complement strand
CCGCGTCACACGCATAACGGACCAACCAACAACAAAACAATCAGTGAATAGCAGAAAAAAGTGCCCAGCACAATTCGACTGCGACGTAAAAAAAACTAGGCAAAAACTATGTATGTACATATGTATGTGCTAAATCAAAATACATACATACTTATGTAGATACATAAGTACATATAAAAAGTCACAAAATTGTTGGGAATAATGTCGCGAAGCCGTTGACAATGCCTTCACTTCAGGGTATTTGTGCTGGTAACAATAATACATACATACATATGTATATACATAGGTATGTCAGCTGAGTATTCATGCTGTATCGCACAATGCCGATGGCAACACTGCGTGCCATAGCGCGTGAGGTTAGCATTGTTGCACGAATAATAAAGCATAGAAACAGGCGCTTAGCTGTACGTGAAGCCAGCGGAGATCGATTTAAATCACGAACTAAATGAATGGGAATAAAATTAAAGTTGGAATAGAGTAGGAGTGAATGAAAAAATATTTTAGATACCTACTACTTATTGTATTAGCAGATAACGCCGGAAAGAAATAAAAGTAGCAAGGTAGCCGGGTTGCCAGTCCAAAGGCAACCGATTTTGTGTCAGAGAAACCTACATATTTAGATACTAGGGTGTTTGACACGGTTTTACAAACTTTTGAGCGTTTGTTTTTTTGGATTCGTGATTTTCCGAATATGGAAAAATCTTGAGTGTGCGAAGAAATGTGAAATCTATATGAATTGCACTAAGCCGGTCTTGATACAAAACTGTGAGAATTGGAGTTAAACGTATTTTTTCGTTTTTGGTTGACTATTCGTCGGGATTTGCTCACATCGAATAAACGGAGTTTTGTTATCGAATAAACCGAGCTTTTTCATATAGAATGATCGGCATCTTAAATTAAATTCAATTAAAATCTGCACTGTAAATTCATTATTATTATTTCTACAATTTTTTTTTTTTAAATCGCAAATATAAATTTTTTTATCAATCTGGCTCTTAAATATAATCATCCTTTCGAAGATCCTTGCTTGTAATACGTATGTTTCTCAAATTGGAGCCAATCAGTGTGCTTTGACCTTCCTTAGCAGTCTTTCTGCGGTCCTAATAATGAAAAAAGTCCTGTGTGAGGTGGGTCAGTCGTGGGTCGGTCGCGATTACCATAAGTACACAAAAAAACCTTTCGAAGAATTGGAACTTGCCATTCATTCTTTCAGACTGATTCTTCATTGCGAATAGGTGCGAATTGTGCAAAAGTTGCAGTTTCTAAAGTTTTGCTTTTTTTCAATTTCAATTAAATAAACAACTCAACTTTTTCACAACATTTTTTCATTAGAAACGGTCACAAATTCAATGAAATTGGTGAAGAAATAACTTAAAAGTAAAAAAGGGATGTGGCAAATTGTTGTAAGAACACAAAAGACTCCGGAGAAGGTGAGTTAAGAGTATTATTGTCCAGTTTCATACTACTTCAAAGGAACTCACGAGGACTTTCAAATTAAAGCGTATGCAATTCAAAAATCTGAGAAGACAGATGCGAGTAAAGCTATTTATTGCCACACTTTTACACTTTTTTGCATTCGTTTTTTAAATTTTTCAGTTATTTTTTACATACATTTTTTTCAACAGATATTTAAAAAGTGGTATTCGATCGTTACTTAAGTTTTACCAAATTAAAGGTCAGACTTATAGCTTTTTAACAATGCGACAACCGACTCTCTATATAACTAGACATTGAACAAATTGATATATACAATGGCAAAAGAAAATTTATTTTTCATACAAGTTTAGGAAAATGGGCGTGGCACCGCCCACATATAGCATATATGCGTATCTCAAAAACTACTTGACCGATCTCGACGACATTTGAGCATTTGATATACATATTGAGCTTGGCCTTCTTAAGCACCGTGTTGATTTATTTTATTTTTTTTAAATCGAATTATAGCTAGCACTGAGTTTCTTGAAATTACCGTTATTTCGATGGAGCACGTCATTTTTGTCCGATTTAAGGAGGCCATGCACATTTAAAATGGGATGGGAAATAGTCAAGCTAATAATGGATAAAGTACGAAAAAAACGGGTTTTTTTGTATAAAAAATGGAGAGTTCAGGAACTATACGGGACCTATTTTTATATTGTACTCAACCATTCCTACAACCTACACTAGATTTTGTTTCGGGTGTATTTCATGATTTTCTTTTGTAGTACCGTGCAATTACACATTTTATTAAAAAAAAGGCTATCAAAATGGACCGATTTTAAACTTTCTAAAAGAAGGCCATATTAAAAGAAATTCATTTAAGTTTAGTTTTAAATGACTGAAATGACTTTCTTCTATGTTCAGAAGGTTTCTTGTTCAAATAGGTCTTCAACAAAACACAATTAACGAAAAAAAAAACAAGTAGAACGACTGAACTCGTGGAGAACAAAGAAAAAAGTTATGGGAAAGCAGCGAGGGGAGTTTTCAAGGCCACCTGCCAATAGATATGTTATTTAGCTTTAGGCGTAATATGTTTAAGTGGACTTCTGCCAGAGTTGGTATATCTGACTTTTGACCTGTTTTTCTATACAAATTCTCCTATGTGCGGCACCGGAAACAGTGCAGTCCTCAAAATCTTCCAGCAGTACGCCGTTGAGTAGATTCTCTGGAAAAGTTATGGACCTTAAATTTTAGAATTTGCGATACCAAAGTTAAAGAATGTATTCTCCTGTGAATACACTGACGATCCAGTGCCGTCAATTAGCCGTGCCACGAATAGTTAAATACGTATACGAATATAATAATATTAGAATATTTTGGCGCTCAGACTTTTCCCAATTTTTTCTCCTCCAATTTGCGGTGTCTTCATGCTGTTGCCGCCTCCTGACGACGAATGAATTTTATGTGATTTTTTTTTAATTTCGGCCACTGTGGTGTAGAGGTTAGAAGAGCGCACTGCCGTTCCGCAGAGCCTGCTATAAAGTACAGCTTCTCATACAAATACAATTATCGTTCGGAGTCGGCCTAAAACTGTAAGTCACTCCCCTTTGTGAGACAACATCAAGGCGAAGGCCACAAATCCGAGTAGAAGCTCGGACAAACGCTAACATATTGCGTAACCGCCAATTTTACATTCTAGTATTTATTTATTCTGGTCTTTAAATAAAAAGTGATTTGAAAAAAGAGATTCTCCATACTTTCAGGATTTCATTAGAATTTCAATTACCTCAGAAGCGGTTCACTTTGCCTTTTAACTAGTATTTTAATCAAATTATGAACCCACAAAGGTTTCATACGTCAGAGTGACCCTACTTAAGCCCCTAAAATCCGTCCCAAAAAATTCAGATATTCGCCATATTCCTTCGAATTTAAACGCCGCCCATAACACCTGAGAAAAACCTCCCACCTGTACCATATCGACTTGTAGGGGTTTTGTATCAAAGTATATGCTTCGTACACACGTATACACATACACATCATTTTCAGCTTGAAAACATTTCAAATCCTTTCAACAGAAAATAGCATCCTTGAAAAGGTGTGCATAGAATAAAACAGAAGAGAACGGCAAGAGTTGCAAATGAAGCAGCAATGGCGACCGTGGAGTGCTGTCCACAGTAAAACAAAAAAAAAAACCAAAAAAAAATATTCAACACAAGCGACAGCTTACCTCAAGCCGCATAATACCAGCATACCCATAATGCCGCTGCCGTTGTGCCACATATCATGACCGGCATGGCAAAACAAGCGGACGCGCACTTTAGATCATAGCCACCAGACCGCAATAGATGCGACAGACGAACGTCGTTGAGGCGGATAAACAAGCAGCATCTAGAAAGTGCTGGGCATAGTGAAACACTCAGTAAACACAATCAATTCATATTCACATAGAGAAACACACTGCTGACGGTGTGTTGAAAGACACAAGCATGATGATGTAGAAAAAAAGATGCATATTTTGGCTGTGCTGAGCGAGGTGAACTGGCTAAGGCAGGCTGAGCGCATTGAAAGTGCGACAACTTGACGAAAAGTCACGTCGAAAGACTTAGTATGTATGTTTTTCTTTTACTTATTTTCTTATCTTTCCAAGCCAAATCAACGTGACTGTGCTTGTATTCATCCTTTTGTATTTATTATTATACATACATACATATATTGTGTGTAGAACTTTGTACATATGTATGTATGGGCTTAATACAAGTGTGTTGAACCTCAATGGCTGCCATTTTTGTTTGCAAAGTTTTTCATATAACTAAGAATGTGTAGGTAGCCAAGTTAGGGAAAGGATTCGTTTAAAAGATTTTAACACCCATACGTGTTTCTACTCACATATGTACATTAGGGTGCCCATGGTAAATGCTTTTTTTTTGGAAATTTCAAGACCCTACCCCTTAATTTCATTCGTTTTTATGAGAAATATTATTGCCTATTTTTATACATTTTGAAATAGGACAAAAACCCCGGGCTCCACCAACGTTACGAAAATTTCAAAAAACTAAATCTAAATGGCCTTTAAAAAATATATAAAAATAGGCAATAATATGTCTCATTAAGATGAATAAAATTAGGGGGTAGGGTCTTGAAATTCCCAAAAAAAAAAAAACATTTTCGATGGGCATCCCAATACGTGAGTGAAGCAGAACTGACAGTTATTTATACTTGAAAAACGATGAAAAATTCTGAATCATAACTCCAAAAGAATATGAGTAAAACCGTAAGTGCGAGACCAAGACTTAATTAAACGTTGAATATGTGGCAGCATGGTTGTGAAAATGTGTAACATATAAATTGAGAAAGGAGAAATGCATAAGTAATAATGGAGTGGATCGGTGTGAAGGAAAGATGTTAGAAAAACAGCAATCATATCAAGTTGCACTTGAGTTGGACGAAGTTTTTCTACTTGCACTTTGTTTTTCTTGAAAATTATTCCTTTTCATGCAAAAAAAAAAATGTTTAACCTTATTTGTACGTGGAAACATATGTATATACATATGTGCTCACGAAAAAAACATGCAATTTTCAAAGTCAATATTTATTCTAATTTGCTATATTTAAATTCATTTACATGCAGAATAATAAGCGAACATGCATACATATGTAGGTACATATGTTGTTTATTCTAACGAAAGGGTTTACAAAGAGAAAATGAAAATTTAACTTCCCCTCATCACCTTTGCTATATTGTGACAGCCTGTATATACATACATACATATTTTCCATTTACACAAACGTGCCAAGTTCAGCAGGTTACAGATACATTAGTGTATGACAGGGCCGGCGAACCTTTATAAATAGACGTGCCATTATTTCTAAAGAAATATTCAATATAGCCATGGCGTGGCAAAAAGTGGTCATGACCGTTCTTGGAGACATAAGTTGACACTTAATTCAAATTAAGCGCCTCTTAAATGTCTCTGTGTACCATGTGTGCAAACACCAGCTTCTGCAGACAGCTAATATGTCTGGAATTGAATTCCGAGTTTCCAAAATTTTAGTACTAGCTTTTTTGTTCATATTGGCCAATGGGCCTATCTAATTCGATTGATTTTAACTAAACCTTGTTTCGACTAAGTTTTTAGTCCCTATTGAATTACATTGGATCTCAATCAGCCGCATTTCAAAATCTTCGATTCCAACCAATCAAATTTTAACAAGTTCAGTTCAGTTCAAATGAGGTCACATCAGGATACATAATAAATTTGAGTGTTTCCGAAAACTCCTTGAATTCAGAAAACGTCGATGAAAATTCGTCTATGAGAGAATTATTTTTTTATTAGAGCCTCTTAACTTTACGTTCAAATCATTGAAATGCTGGCAAATATCCGAAAAAGCACCAATTTTGCAAGCCACGTAAAAGCCTCAAACTTTCATTTATTTAATGCCTGCGAAGAAATGAGTTTCAATATTTTTGGGAGCTGCGCCCATTATATCACCAAGGGAGGCGATTCTATGCTTTGCGCACAAATCTTATTGACTATTTATGTGGATTTTGTTGGTTGGCATTTTTGGCTCTTCTCATTTATTATCTTTGTTATGAGTAGATCTCGCTTTGATTTGCAATTTAAATGCAAAAAAAAATGTTTGTCAGTTATTAGGTAGTAAATACTACTTCTAGTAATTCAGGCATTGAGACCTCAAGTAATACCATGCCCAAATTATTTTGTTGCGTGCTATCAATGGCACGCGTGCCTGAGGTTCGCCAGCCCTGAGTGTATTTATGACGTTAAAGGTTTGCCCACAGACAAACACCTTTCTACACTCAATCTTTTAACAAACACTGAGCGAATCCTCAACGGTTTTAACCAGATTAAGCTGACTTTTTATATAACTTGCGCATATTATATGAAAGAAATCTACCCTTCTATATATGTACCTACATACATATATAGGTATGTCGAACTCGTATACCGAACATTTTAATTCTTATCAGAAATGATAAGCAAACAGATGTGCCGTGGGCGCGATAAATAAATTCCTTAACGACTTAGACAGAGCCTACTTAAAACTTTTAAGCAAAGTGTACCTGGTTAGCTGTATGTACACGCAAAGAAAAAAACATAAGTAAATCGAACAGAGTTGAAAACTGTGAGTAAATCAACAAGGTTTGTATATAGTTTACACTCGATCAGCAGAAACAAAGCTTAGTTAGTTTATCAAAGTCATCTTGTGTTACCACTAGGGTTGCCAACAGTTTCTAAGATATTTATAGTAGATATGATTTATTTTGGAACGAATTTCCGTCATCCCTCGTCAAGCTTGGTTTGCAGACAAACCGGTTTCGGCGATGACGGAAATTCGTTTCAAAATATTCATAGTACTCTTTTCAAAAAATCTGAAAAAATATAGTGCACTTCAAATAAATATAGTATTTTATTTAAAAGAAAAGTAAAAATGCTTTCAAAGTATACATCTTTTTTCTTTCGTATGCATTTCTCTTATAAAAAACATATTTGCACTTATCGCGGCTTTAACAAATCACTTTTAACTATTCTCACTGAGAAGACGGGACTGCTGACTGGTCACTTCAAGTGGCACAAACACCGGACGGTGATAGGCGTAAATGACAACTCCATTTGCTCATCCTGCTTTGAAGAGGATGAGACGGTGGAACACTTCTTGAGCTTCTTGCTTGCTTGTGAAGATTTAGTATTTCTCTAAATTACCGTTATATGGGATGTGGGCGTGGTTATTGTCCAATTTTAAACACTTTCAGCCGTTTGATGTGTTGTACCAAGGCCAACAACTGTGCCAAGTCTGGAAGAAATTGGTGCAGCGGTTACCAAGATATACACATGTAACCATAAGTGGGCGTGGCTACGTCCATTTCCAAAAAATGTATAACATTCTTATTTTTCGTCTAAAAATTATTGTAAATATCAATTTTGAGTGAATAATCTTCAGTAGTTACTAAAATATCGCAGCTTTCGTATTTCTGGAAATTACCGTTATATGGGTGGTAGGCGTGCCCTCGGGTATAAAAATAAAGAAATTATACGTGTTTAACGATGGTAGGTCTTATTTGGCCCACCCTGTTTATGCTGTAAATATAATGATGATAACTACTTTTGTATGCACCAATATTGATATATGTATGTATATGATATAATATCTGTTCAAGATATTCCCTATCGCCGGAAATGAAATGCATGCCATTAATATGTATACTATTAGTATATTGTAAAAATTTTCAAAATAAGTATATCTATATAAATATACTCTTAGCGGTACATATATGTGTACTTATCTAAATATAGAAGTGTGTATTTGGCAGTACAATGCTCCGTTTTATGACACATTGCACTTCAACATCGACTTCAGCTCCATTTCATCTTCAGCATTTTAGCAATTTTATATACATGTGCACATTGGAGTGCATACATAGCCTGCAAAAAATTGTGCGACTAATCTCTAAAGAGAGTATTCCGAGATTACTCTCAATCGGGTACAATTGGACATTAATTAGTCGCAACTAGTCTCATACGGGTACTAATGGAGGTCAATTAGTCTCCACTCATCCCTTATGGGTATAATTGAAGATCAATTAGTCCCCAACTCATCTCTAACGGGTACTATTAACGATTTAATGATATGTACGCTCTTAGTCAATGAAATTTCATGTGCGGCGTTGGCACACAGAGAGAGCATTCGCCTAACAAAACTGAGCAACCCGGTTCGAATCTCAGCTGGCGCAAATTTTTATTTTTATTTTTTAAAAGTGACTAATCGCTTTTTATACCCTTTCGGGTATAAAGGTGAACAATTAGTCTCTTCATAGGACATGCTCGAACAAAAGCGAACAGTTCATTCCATATAAAGAGATCAGAAATGGTATTAGTCGCATGTTCCTTTGCGATTGCTCCCGGAGTCATCCCGGATTAGTCCCATTTTTTGCAGGGTAAATACGTAAGCATGTATGTATGTAACAGGGTTGTTGCGTATATTCGCATTGGCATTCGCAACCGCGGAACTCTCGCATTTATTTTAACATTCGCATTCGCAATAATCAATGTGGAGCTTCTGCGAATGCGAATATTGTACAGGTGCCTTGATAAAACATATATCTGGCAAACAACATTGCCAAATTGTTGGCAATATTTCTTGCCTGTGGAGACGCTATTACGTTAGGTCGTGTGTCCCGGGCGTCGTCTATTTAAGAAACTGGTTCAAGAAATTTTGATAGAAGAAAATTGCTTTTCACTTTCTTGAGCGTCGTTTTAGAAGAATTTTTTGTTTTTCCTGAGAGCTGCAGACAGCCCTTTTCCTAATTTACTTACCCGAGTTAAGCCGACGACATCGACATCATCGGCAACAACAAGGCCTACGTCTGTTCTGCCTTCTCGAAATTAGTTTGAGAAGTAAAGCGAATGGGTCTGGTGGTAAACGAGGACAAAACGGAGCATATCCTGTCCTCGGGCAAACAGTCAGAGCATAAATGCACATCTACTGAGTACTTGGTAACGAGGGCTTGCTCTTGGAGTTTTCTAGAGAAAGATTCTGAAAGAGATCTATGGGCGCTTAGGCATTGGCGATGAAAAGACCAGTTGGAGAAGGACTTGACATCACATGGCGCAGAAGATAAACGACATAAAGAGAGTTTAATTTCCTAAATTATTAACAAAAGTACTCGACATCCATATCTGCGGAGTTAGCTGTTAGACATCCGTAGGTGCGACTGCCACATTCGCAACATTCCTAGTATGTAAACACATGTGTATGTGAAAAGTCTAAACAAATTCGTCCTCCAGTGATTTCAGCTCATTCAATATGTACCCCCAGTCAATTGCGCTCTGACTATTTCTGCGTGTTTATGTAGTTTTCTTCTGCTTGCTTTCTTCCCTCAGTTACTTTGTTATTCCCATTCGTCTCGTATCTAAACCCTTCAACGGCTTCTAAGATGAGTTTTGTGCTTCCAGTAGGTTGAACATGGCCGTCATTTGCGTCCTGAAAACGGTTTTTGATGTGGTGATTTCCTAACGGCAAATTATACACAGTATGCATGTATGTGCATACCCATACGTACGTATTTGGCATGCCATAAGTGCGTGTATACATTAACATTTCTTATTCTCATAACTTCTATGCTTTCCTTGTACGGCACGAGTAGATGGCAACTGTTTTGCTACTTTCCAGCTTTTACTTTCTCTCTTAAGTTAAAAGGCCACTTTGAAACGTTTTGTTTTATATTTGCAAGATAAAAGCGCCTGAAGGTATCCCATCTCACTACAAACCGGAAGTTACTACGTCAATGGATCCTCGCCCCAAGCTGCAATGTTTTTTGTTTTTTTTTTTTTACTAAGGAAATGTCAAACGTGCAAACAGATCTAAATGCAAATTGAANGCGAATAGTCGATAGGGATTAGGGGTATGACTTTTAGATTCTACCTCAAATGCCGAATAGTGAAAAAGAGCAAAAATGGTTATTAAAACCGCATTAGTTACGATTATCCTTGAATGCTTGGCGGATTTTCCATAGTCCTTTCAGTTCCTATCGCTGGATTCTTAAATAAACGCTCAAATACAGTACAATTAACTTTTTTAAACAACAAAAACTTTACAAAACTTGTTATTCGCTTTACAAAACTTGTTATTCGCTTTGCTTTAACTATTTCACAGTAAAATTTTGTGCTAAATATTTTTTCGTGCTTCTTCTCCAATTGGCCAGATTGCGAAAACCAGAAATACCTACCCTTTAGCTTACGTGTGTTAGTCTGGTAAACTATGTTAATCAACAGCTGATTCGTATCGTCTTTCTTGTGAGAAAACGAAATTGTAGCAGAACATTTTCTGAATTTTACTTACTCATATAAATACGTTATGCATTTCGGCAGCGGGCGGGTTTAAAATTGAATAAATATCGAACAGCTGAATGCACTTTGCAGCTACCAGAAAAAATAGCAAGCTTGATGTGAAGGCTCCTATTGCCACCGAATATTATTAATTAACAGGCTACTTCGATTCCAGATTTAAATTGTGACAGTGGCTGTTGTGCCCACTAGTAGTAATGACTTTTATATACATACCTAGCTATATATGTAGTAGATAAAATTCAACAAATACCGTTCAACCGGACTGAAGGTAACTGAAGAGAGGCCAAAATACTTGTTAGAAAAACTTGAAATGCTGAACGTACTGAAGGTTTCAAGATCTGGGCGAACTCCTGTAAAAACAGCGATGGCGACCTAGTTACCGATGTACAGAACGTACGTAATTTATGGAACCTTCCGCTCCCCGCTTTCCAGCGTACTGAAAGGTAGTGGCACGGAAAAGTGTAGAGAATACGAACCCGAGCACCAAGACGATGATGACGTAGCTAATGTCCCACCGCCTGACTATGACGAGGTACGAGGAGTTTGTAAGATACATGCATCAACTCCAATGTAGAATATGCTCAAATGAATGCATACCCAATACACAATAAAGGCGACCCCGCCATTCGCGCCAACTACCTCCAAAGCATAGGTATTGTGGGAAAGACTGAAGCCCACCGTCAATAAACTGATTGGGCCTCATCAGCGTGGCTTTAGATCAGGTATTCGCAATACGCCAAATCTTTGGAAAGACCCGCGAAAAAAAGATCGACACCCACCATTTATTTGTCGACTTCAAAGCCGGTTTCGACAGCACTAAAAGCGGTCAGAAGTGGAGTATACGCGATGTGTGAATATGGCATCCCCGCCAAATTGATAAATCTGCGTATAATGGCGTTGAGCAATACCCGAGTTTGGCCGAGCTGCTCCTCCGATTTATGGCCTGTACCTTGGTGTTGTCGCACAAAGGAGAGGGACCTTCAGTTTCACGCCTACTCCGAACGGCGATTTTATTTTTATGAGAAGCAAAACCGCGTATGTGAAGTTGTAGAAATTATTTTGTAGAGCGTAAAAACTCTCATATTTCAAATGGTTCTCTTTTTTATAAAGCAATCTCATTTCCGGCTAGTATATTTTAGGACGAATGGATAAAGATTGAGCCAAGAGCTTGTGTGAGCAAATCCAATTTTTGGCAGCCTATGTCAGTTACGCGGTTTTGCAAAATGACGATGCGCGGTTTTGTACTTTAAACGACGTTTTGTTCTTTTTTTGTGTTGGGTTGAACCGGGCTTGAGTCCAGAGCCTGCGGAGTAGTACCTAGCACTGCTAACCACTACACCTCAGTGGCAGGTGCTTTTCATGTGATTTCTTTAACATGATGTTGGAGAAGATAATAAGAGCTGCAGAAATGCACCGCTCAGTAAAAATTTACTAAAAGACCGTACAATTGCTGCTGTATGCCGATGACACCGACATCTTCGGTAGCAAAAACCGCGAGGATTGTTCTGTATTTTCTAAGTTGCATAAGGAAGCAAAGCGAATGGGTCTGGTGGTGAAAGAGGATACGACGAAGTATCTCCAAACAGTCAGCGCAATCGCGCCTTGGCACCCACTTCACTGCTGACAGTTATAATTTCGAAAAGTAGAGAATTTCGTTTACTTGGGACCCAGCATTAACACCGATAATAATGTCAGCATTGAAATCCAGCGCAAAAGCACTCGTGTCAACAAGTGCTATTTTGGACTGAGTAGACAATTAAAAAGTAAAGTCCTCTCTCGACGTACAAAAACCATACAGGAGGAAATGCAAGATTCGTTTACAAATATGATTTTGATGCTGTAAACTGTCATTATGGTTTTGTAGATCTACCATGGCAAAATGTGTGGCATGCATATGCGAATATTTTAATATTTGATGGTGCGCACATTTGAGGGGGCGTTAAAAGGGTTCAATGTTTTCGACGCTAAGTTGGCCATTTCGTAAAACGATAAAAAATATTTCTTTTTTTATTGCTACTTATGCAGCTTTTTATTCATTTGCCCCAACAATCAATGGTTGCGGTGCGTACATTTAAGCTTTACCTGGTTTTGTTTTTAGAGCGAAGTATGTATGCAGGTAAATATATACATTGGTCTGTATTTAAATGCTAGCGTACGTAGTTATTGGAGAAAAGGGAAAAGGTTAAATGGTGTGGCGGTTACTTGTCAGATTATACAAAATTCAAATGGTTTAGTTTCGGGAAGAAAAAATTTGTTGAAATGCTGTCAGCATGTGGCAGAACGGTAATGGAAAAGAAATGGTGATTGCATAGCTTTATTTTACTGTTGCAAGATAATGTAAAACGGTTGAATAAGGCGACAAGCAAAGTATGCAGTATCATTGGGGATTTTTTCTTTAATATTTCAGCCCTCGATTTTTTCGTAAACCGAAAAGTGGTTTATTTATTTTTGTTTTACCTTCAAATCAGCGAGGAAAAATATTTAATATTTTCCATTATAAACAATATGACCACACACAATTACAGGAATGCCCTCTTGAGTACTTCACATAAAAATATCAGCTTTATGAGTTACGTTGCCATATTGGATACTTAAACGAACATGATTTATTTTTTCGAAGTATAAACTTTCACTTTAATTTTTTTCTAAAATCAATTTTTTACGAATAATAATAATAATAGATTGACACTTACATATACGTTAGTATTTGGCCGAGCCTCTCCTCCGATTTATGCCATTGCCTGCCGAGGGGCGACCGCTATTGCAAAAAGCTGTTTTGTATATTTTTTTTTTTATGTTGGTCGGAAACATAGTCGAACATAGGCCCTGCGGAATGGTGGCGCGTACTGCTAGCCACGGCACCACAGCGACCTATCTCTTTGTTGACACAAATTTCCGGTGACATAAGTGTCTGCTTGAGAAGCCGATTTCGTGCGAATTCGATTCCGTATAGCTTTAATGGCTTTTAGTGTTCGCAAGTTAGGGGACGGCCGGTTTTTTCTCAGTCAAATATTTACTAGTCTTTCCGAATAACTCCACGGTACAAAACATAAAATTTCGGTTGAAATATTTCGCCTTTTTCGTAGCTGAAGTTTTTCTAGCCAACTGCGACAACACGATTTCCGAGCAAATGCTTTTAAATTAGGTTTTACGCATTTATAATAAAAGTGATAAAATACCAATTTAAAAAAAATAGCTGTCAAAAGAGATATTGGTAATCAAATATGAAAATGGGTCCGTCTTTTTAGTGTTAAAGTGGGTATATTCACTGGTTACTGAAAATGGGTGTCTTCAGGTCGTGTATCAGAACATTTGCTATGGCTAATTAAATACTTTATCATCCTTGAAGTCAGTTATTGTTGTTATTGAATATTCCTTTTGTCAATAGACTCCATTAATTATTTTGCTTCATTGAAATTAAAGCTGATAAAGTTTTGTACTTTAACGGTGCCCACCAGATTGAAGTGTGCTTATATCAATTTCGAAATTAATTTCTGCTTAACAAAAAAAGGCTCCGACGGCGCTGTGACACAAAGTAATGAAGCCCATAATTTCAGTTTTTTCTAATTTGATGTTAACATAAACACATTTCTTATATGCGGCCGCAGCAGCCGAGTGGGTTGTATTGACCAAATCAGTGTTAACGATGGCTTCGTCGCACTATGGTAGACATAAAGCACTTTTCTGCCTTCGTAAACGTTCATTGCAATACATATTTTTCGATACTTATAAAAGCATGAATTCATTATTTTTTGATTGGGGTTTGAGTGGCGCTTTTGGCATAAACTTGCTATTTTTTTCCAAATTTTTCTTTTCATAGGTTTTACGCTTATTTTATTTTCTTGTGTTGTATAGCATTTGTGAATATGTATGTACTACATGCTTACCATTCATCTCCCAAAGCTGCTGGTGTCAGTGGATGTCAAGTCCAGGGGACACAGCTGTGTGGATTTAATATTCTTTGCCTTTTTGTATATTTGTAATGTGGTAAGTATGTATTTGTGTGCTGCAATTCCTGGTTAATTTATTCATTTATTCAATGAACTAAATTTAAGAATATTGCGTTTTACCCATTTGAAGACGAATTTATTGTCACCAAAATTGTGCACTTGCATAGCCATTTTACTAGTGGTTTTGAAATCTATTCAATATAAATCTGAGTGTGTGGATGTGTTGTATTCTATGCCAGCTAAAAGTTTAGTGTGCCTTTGTAAAATTTCAAATTGACTTAAAACTCTGAACTTTCTCGGTTGATATGTTCCACGGGCGTTTTTCATAACACACCAGAACATACTTTTTTCTAGTGAATTGCATTAACAAGCAGCATATCATACAAATTTTACAATAAAAAAAAATTTCGAGACTCAATAATTTTTTTTTTGCTATTGTTCAGAGGCCTCGGTCGGGGAATTAAAACAAAAAATTTTATTTTTATTCAGTAAATATTCAAAAATATACGTACAGTGGAGAGCAGAAATGAGTACACCGAGATTTTTGTTAAATATTTACACGGTTTTTAAAGTTAACATTTTTTTGTTATTTTTTTTATAAAAATATGGTGCATGCTTTAACCAAACCATATAAATCAAATTTTATACAGAGCGTAAAAAAAAATTAAAAAAAATTTCATTAAAATTTTAATTTTTTAATCTGATTTTATAGAATTTTTTTCCAGTTTGGTAACCCATTAAATTTTAGGATAATGAAGTGCAAGTTTTAAGCGGCTGAAAAATCACGTTGATTTTTGAGGATTTTTTCGAAAAAATAACAACAAAATTTTAACTTTAAAAACTTTGTAAATATTTGACAAAAATATCCCTGTACCCATATTTGCTCCCCACTGTATATGAAAACATACACTATTGATACAAGTAGTTTTTAAACAAACAACACTGCTCGGAACTAACCCAACTTTGTATGGGGTGCAAAGTTATCCGGCAACATATTGAAGTCGGTTAAAAAATTGGTCGAAATGAGAATCAACCCTATATGAAAACTGTTGAAAATTTCGATTCGGTTAATGATTCAGATATTTAGTAGCAAAATGCTGATAATCCGGATCGAAGCCAATTCAGTTCGAAACCGAACGCCCCGTTGCACCATTCGGAGTCATCTAACAC
>NW_016164951.1:18527-29394 GCF_001687245.7 Rhagoletis zephyria | reverse complement strand
TTTTTATTCAATTATTCATTTTCTTGATTTCGCCCATCCCTGGTTTGAACTAATTTACTTGCATTTTTGGTTTACATTTTCATGGAAACACCCATTTGTAGAACAAGTCAATGCACTTATGTATATTTTCGATGACTCCCTGTTTGCCAGCATGACACTAACAATTTAATACTTTCAGCGCATTGACATGGTCTGCAAGCACTGGCATTCACTCAGGTACACTAGAGATGGGTTCAATGCACAAAAAAAAATCTACAAATAACAAATACCAAATTGTGCCATTGTGTGAATAATAAGTAAAATGGAGCAATAAGCGCGTCCACTATAATGTGGTCAGCCAAGTAGGTATCGCGAATAAAACGGCTCAAGTCCCAGAACGATGTCCATGTAAGATATAAAAAAGATCCTGATACAAATGGCCATACTAGTCAGCTGTCGAGTTCAGAGTTCGCCTTTTGGCTTAGAATACATTATTTTTTCATGCGCGTCATTTTATATGGAGAATTTGCTTTTATTGAGAACTGGAATACTAAGCTTAACCCAGTAATGACGGACAATTTTCATTCAGTATTTTTGTCTTTTCGAAACCCTTTTGCAACATTTATAAAAGTTAAAGAATCTTTATTTCCCTGCACATTTTCTCATCACGGATGCATGACTGACGCGTTCATTCACATTTTATGCTCAAAAACCGTTACGAGCAAAACCACTGCTGCAAAAATGTGTCAGCAGCATTGTTACAATAGGGGTATTCATGATCCGGTGCATACTTTCTTCCATTGTGCATTGATAGCATAAATAGCATAATTGGTTTATTTTGTTGTTGTTTGAACATATGAAACAACAACAATCATGCTATGTACCCGTATGCTATCTATGCACCATGCTCGACAGTATGCAACGTCGTCGTGAATATCCCTAATTTTACGAAACGATCCGCTTGTATGTGCATATCTATGTACGTACGTAGTCACACGTATGCATATAAATACATAGTGACATTTACACAAAATATTCATACATACTATGGACAATGTTGTATGTACGTATGTATGCACAATTTTTGTTATCAACAGCGCTAGCATTTGCACGTTTCGCATTTTATAACAAAATCCTGAACAAAATCAAACTAAAATTCCAGCTTCACACACAAAGTGAAGCGCAGATACATATAACAAAATACTATTAAAAAATAGCGCTTACACGGGAAAAGTGCCAAACGCCATGCTGCTGCATCATAGCGTTACGTGATAACTCAGCTTGCTATGAAAAATTGCTTTGCGAAGCATTTTCAAAGTATAGCGCAGATGAAGATGACAAATGGCTGCGTACTCATGTGGCAAATGCATGTTGCTGCCAATTCATATGTATATATTCACGCATGTAGTATGTATATAAATATGTATGCAATGTAGATATGCATTTATAGCGGTGCATGTAGTATTTTTACATCGACGCGATTGCTCATTCATATGTTTTTAGGTACATAAGTATGTAAGCATGTGTACAGATTGACTGTATGTCAGGTGTGGAACCATAAAATCAACAGCAAAAGCTGATAAAACGATATGTAAAAGTTACACTCTACCACTAGCCGCAGAATCAAAGTAAAAAACTAAAATTCCAGAGCGTTCTTCACATAGCTACATACATACCCAGCCCATTAGGCGAGTAACTGCCGTCTCCAAATTGGCGCGTCAAGCGCCAAACAACTGTCAAAAATCCTCATAGCCGTACAATTTGTATGGAGCGTCCCACAATAACGCTGCGCTAGCGCCAAGCAAATGGAATTTTCATTTTTGACAGGGCGCTACGTGTTGAAGTTGGATGCACAAGAGGGAAAGTAAGAGAAAGGACAAAAAGTGCAAGAGGAAACGAGAATAAAAGCGAGAGGAAATGAGCGCGCGCTAACACTGGCTGACAATGGAAAACGCAACGCTTAGCGCTCCAATTTAGGGACGCCAGTAAGCAGCCATCCAAACGATGGTCGTGTAATTCGTGAAATGGTTAAATGAACTTTGCTTACTTCTCTTTCGAAGTAAAAAAAAAATATTTCGTCACACGTTCGAGCATATCTAAACATACATACATAAATACATACCGATTTTCATTGAAGATTAAATGTGTTAAAGAACTCACTTCCCTGCAATCCATTTTTTTAGAGTATCCAGAATCGTAGAAAAATTTTCAAGAATTCGTAAAAATCCCATTCGATTTTTCGCCGAATTTTCTATAATGAAATAAACTATGCACACTTCTATTCTTTTACGAAATTTCGGAAGAAAATCGATAAAGAAATGAAAATATTGGTGCTATGTGAAGAATTTCTTGCAGAGTTTTTTTCAGAGTTTTCTTTATTTTTCGTACAGAAATTTCTTTACGAGTTCGTTTCAACCACTTCGTATAATTTTCTTTGAAGATACGTAAAAAATCGTTACAGAAACCAGATACTCCTAAAGATTTCGGAAACTTTCTTCTGCAGGGTTGTTGTTGTTCTTCTTTTGTGTATATGTGTTTGTGTGTGTGCATTCCAGTTGCAATTGATTGCATTAAATTTTCAAGAGGCTACGAGTTTTGGCTCATTCTTGATTCCTACTACTGGCTTCACTAGTGTTGCTTATTTATGGTCGATAAAATATTTATTCCTTCGTTGAAATTTTAGCACTTTCAAGTGACAGCTTAATTCATAGATAATGTTCACTTATTGAAACTTAATAGAACATTTGCTCTGTGTATGTGTCAACTTATGTATGTTTGGCTCTTGTGGTGACAATCTCCTAAATAAGAAGGGGTATCTATTGCTTTCGACTGGATACATTTAGACAGTAATATTATTTACCTGAATGAATGACTTCCTCTCATTTTTTACAAGTGGAGTAGGCAAACTGGTTAGGGCAGAAAAACGACTATGAATAACGATTGCCCCACTTTCAGGTGATTATATAGAATCGCAGTCTTTAGCATCAAGCTGGCCTAAGAGAGGGAAGAATATTTGGTTATTTTCACATTTTTCGTCTGTGGATTGTGCAGAATAGTACTCTCAAATGCGGGTTTTTTGATTAATTTTTTATGTTGGAAAAATTGCTGACTCGGAAAATACCGCGTAGGCGATAATAGCCTAAATCACGATAAAAAATGTGGAGCTGCATTTGTAAGCCAAAACCCTCAAAAATTTCAAACTGGCAAATGATAAAAAATATTATGAAATATTGAAGAAATTTAATAAATAAATAAAAACAATCGGAAAACATAATTCAACGAAAATCCTCCATATGAAAACCTTTCTCTACCCAAAGGACTCAACTCAAGTTTATTAAGTCTCATGTCTGTAGTCCTTGTCTAATACATGTCTAATTTTTGCAACTTAATTTAGGTAACCCTACTACTTACTTTAGTAAGGATTATACGGGGATAAGATAAGGGCTAGAGACATGAAGAAGTACAGCTTTTGTTTTTGTGCAAATATGATACATATATAATGCCCGATGTGTTCTGTGTGTCAACATTAAGACGCAAAGCAGTGGTACCGTTTATGGGCTTGTTCTAGCAAGCTTTTTAATATTTTTGCTTTCTGTTGGCATGTGGGCTAAATTGATATTCAGTAGCTTTGTGTTACTTTGACAACTGCTCACAAGATTCTTTATAATTTCGTCTTTTCTAAGATCAAGCATAAAACTGAGATATCCTATACCAGCTAAGAAGACCGTTTTTCCATCGGTGTTGTAACGAACGCTTGCCGTATACTTAATTATATAGAGGCTTGAGCCCAGGACCTGCCAAAAGGTATTGGATCGCCCTAATGAACATTCTCCAACAGTTACAGCAATTAGAAAGCTCCGCTCTGGTCGGCTTGGCACGGCTCCCTGTGTGTATGTACTCTTAGATTAAATGAATAAAACTTGTATAAGAAGGTCGAATGCGGGTCAGCGGCGCCCTTTGATGAACTTAAAAGAGGAAGAACCAACGAGATCAGGGCCGATTCAAATGTCGAAACTGCTAACATCACGTTATTCTGATACTTACGCTTTGGGATTCTTATATGATTCCCAACGAAGGAAGAAGCGTCCCACCCTTCAGACGCAGAATGGTGGCAGTGCGTTTCAGATGGAGGTCTTTGTCAACGGCGAGGCTCCTTGTCTCATACGAAATCGTGAGGAAGGCTCGCTATATTCCTTAACAGCCAAACGGCATTTAAAACTTTAGGATCCGATGTAGTGATGTCAAGAGTTTTTCGAAAATTGCATGCATCTTTAACGTGGCTCTCTCCCTGCTGAGTTCCTATACATAGAAATATCGAAAGGAAATATCAAAGCCGATGAAAGGGCAAAACGCAGTTTCGATATGTATATTACCGAAGTGGGTAACTTATCAATGCTTCAAAAAGGCGCATTTCAACAAGTTGTCTTTGCAGAAATTGTTCATGTAGGAGGAGACTATTCAACATTCCTTATGTCAATACCCATATCTAGAGACGTGGCGACCCAAATGCTTGGGATCACACTTTAGCACCAGCTTGGTGGATACAACATCGGAATTCCACAATTTCATTCGACTATGCCCAATAATTTAACAGACCCAGAATATAATGACATTTTGGAATAACACCGCTTAAGGAAATTGCAAGTTTATTTGGTTTCGAATTTGCTTAACTTTGATGGTTAAGAATAGCATAAATATGTATGTATGTATGTATGAATATAGAACCTGTGCCGAATGACTGACTTCTTAGAGCGTGATTCCACGCTAAGCTTCTGATGCAGTGTAACAAAATAACGCTCCAAAAAGTAGCGGATATTTTTTATTGAAACTTACCCATCGCAGCCAAAGCAATTTCACAAACGGCACCTTTGGGTAAGTTAGTGCAACAAACATTTCAAACAGAAAACAATAAATGTAGCTGCATTAGGGCTGGTTGGAAAAATTGGAAAAAATAATAACGGTCAGATTTTTGAAATATTTATTAATTATTTCTGAGAATTATTTTAAACGAAAAAATATACAATAAATATAACGTTTTAAAGTGAAAACTGAATAAAATATACTTCCAGTTTCTTAGCAAGAAATCAGAAAAAATCATGTACACTTCAAACTGAATAAATAATTATGGCAAGTTTTAGTTCTATAACTTCCAAAAGTAAGTTAATTTCTAGGTAAATGTCATTTAAGCAGAATAAGCAGGAATATCTTATCTGCTTTGTGATGAAACAGCGAGAAGGATAAAACTTGGTTTCACTTAGCACTTCAAGCTGGCGTCATTTGGCACAAAAGAGAAACGAGTTGCGTGCATTTCTGCGCTCGGCCAAACAAATAGCAGAACACGGGTGCCTAGGGACTTCGTACCTTTTGCACGGATCCCTGCATTAATTGAGTGGCACCAATTAGAACAGCAGACTAAACCTAAAGCTGGCACCGCTGAACTGATATTGATATCTGATATTTTTGTGAAGATGAGTTAGCCAAGAAGAGTACACTCGAGTCGACCGCACCGAGAAAATAGACTACCTCTGTGTACCAGTGGATCACCCTCTTAGTGATAAGCCACTTATCATCTAGGCAAGTGAAAATTTTCACTTCACAGAATATATCGCACACCGTCTTCAAAAGAGTCACACCCCCAAATAATACGCAGGGCAGAATAAATGCAACATTATTTAAAGAAAACAAGTAAGAAAGTCTAAGTTCGGGCGGAGCCGAACATTAAATACCCGGCGCAAGTATTAAAGATATGTTTTTTACCTTTCCGAAAGCTACCGCTACATGGTAAACCGGGGTGTATACATTTTAAGTAAATTAGCGTCCTTAAATTTCGACATATTGAAATTTCAAGCATTTCTGAAATTTATTGTTATTTGAAAAGAGGCCGTAATTTAAGACCGATTTCAACAATTTTCAACGGTTTGCTTTTATGTGGCAAGCACAATAACCATACCGAGTTTGGTACAAATTGCTAGAACGGTTAGCGAGATACATATATGTAATCACAAGTGGGCGGTGCCACGCCCATTTTCCAAAATTTTATCATAAACGTATTTCTTGGTAAAGAATTGTTGCAACCATCAATTTTGAATAAATTAGCTTTGATATTTACTGATTTATCGAAGATTTTGTATTTCTCGAAATTACCGTTATATGGAATGTGGGCGTGGTTATTGTCCGATTTTAAAAAGTTTCGGCCATTTGGTATGCTGTACCAGGACCAACAACTGTGCCAAGTTTGGAAGAAATTTGTGCAGCGGTTACCAAGATATACACATGTAACCATAAGTGGGCGTGGCTACGCCCATTTGCCAAAATTTTAAAATATTCTTATTTGTCGTCTAAAACTCATTGTAAATATAAATTTTGAGTGAATAATCTTCAGTAGTTACTAAAATATCGCAGTTTTCGTATTTCTGAAAATTACCGTTATATGGGACGTAGGCGTGGTTATTGTCCGATTTCGCCCATTTTCAATACCATCCGTCCTACACCCAAAAGAAGTTCACGTACCAAGTTTCATTAAGATATCTCAATTTTTACTCGAGTTATCGTGTGCACAGACGGACGGACGGACGGACGGACAGACAGTCACCGCTTAATCGATTTCTCTTTTCATTCTGATCATTTATGTATACATTTGTCTATATCTATCTCGATTCGTTTTGCCTGTTACAAACAACCGTTATGTGAACAAAGTTATAATACCCTTGTGCACAAGTGCGCTCGGGTATAAAAAGATTACTTTAACAAAAGTCCAAAAAATTAAATCAGCTTTGTAAATAGTGGGCATCTTAATGTACAGACCAGCGCACATATCATATCTCATCCCGGGATTTACAAAAGCTATTGACCGATCACTGTTAGTTACATATGTGCGCTTGCTGTAAAAACGGAAGCTATAAAAATAATCAGGAAAGGGGCAGAAACTAGTGAAAACAGCAATAAAATGAACGAAAGTAAAAATGACAAATGACATAAATCCATTCGATTTCAATTCCGGTGTTAGACAGACGTTATTGTGATGTTTGCTGTTACATATTTGGATAACCATACACACACTAACAAAATCTATTCTGGCACATATTCTAACTTTTCACAACAGCCGTCCGGAGCTTTATAATTTTAATTTCGCTTTCGTTTTATTTTCTCTTTTTTTCTGTAAATAAGCATTCGATTTTGTATGCGCGTGTATTATTGCAGATGCGTTCGTAGTAGTGACGCACAGAACCGAGGAACCGGAACCGGAAAACCGGGTTCTTACAAAAACCGAAAAACTGTTCTAACGAAACCGAAACTCGATTTCAAAAGAACCGAAAAACTTTTCCGAAAGAACCGAAACTCGATTCCGAATGAACCGAAAACGGTTCTGGAAGAACCGAAACTCGATTCAAAAAGAAATGAAAAATAGTTCTGGAAGAGCCGGCACTCGATACCAAGAGAACCGAAAAATGGTTCCGTAAGAACCGAGAACCGTTTCCGAAATAACCGAAACTCGATTTCAAAAGACCCGAAAAACGGTTCCCAAAGAGCCGAAACTCGCTTACAAAAGGTAATAATTATCTCAGAATAACCGAAAAAATAAGTAAAAAGAACTGAAAACCATTCCAAAAGAACCGAAAACATATCCTACGGAACTAAAAATCGACTACGAAGCGCACATTATACTATAGGCAAAAAATATATTGTTTTGGCATAAAGTCTAATTATGAAGATATCAGCTCTGAGTTACCCACACAATTTCTTCTTTCAATTTAATTTTATGCTAGTTTTTTCCTACTCTCTGACGTCTTCACATCGCTGTCGAAAAAATCATGTTTTTAAGTGGAAATATTACCTAGTTTTAAATTATACCTGGCAAATTTAATTTCATGTATTTTATTTTTATAAAATTTTTGTCACACAAATATCAACTAAGGAATTAATATTTTTTATTTTTTTTATGCACTTTACTTTATAACAAAACTATAAAAAGAAATCGAATTTTTGTAAAAAATTTTTAAAATCTTTTGTTAAGTTACTTCGATAAGGCCTACTTCCGTTACCACTTGTTTGAGAACCGGACAGAACCAGTTCTCTAAATACTCGAACCGCACATCACTAGTATATATGTA
Source organism: Rhagoletis zephyria (assembly GCF_001687245.7). Lineage (NCBI taxonomy): Eukaryota > Metazoa > Arthropoda > Insecta > Diptera > Tephritidae > Rhagoletis > Rhagoletis zephyria. Next base: position 21,304 of record NW_016164951.1, on the reverse strand, counting down.
TGCATGTATCGAGGTATGAAGGTATATGGGTGTAGCTATGGATTTGTGGTTTTGACATTTATGCAGCAAGAGCCATCATTCAATTGGAAAATACATGCACTATGCATTGCACGCTTACATATATATACATATGTCTGTGTGTAGTACATGCATGCATTCAACACAAAACATCTACATATATACATATATGTATATGCATATTTACACACATAACTATTTGCATTGATTGTGAATTGCATCAGACCAAGCGCATATTTTGTGCAAGTGATCGATTGGGAAAAAGCAAATAGGTTAGAAGCACAATTGGAGCACAATCAAGAGAATACAATTTTATAGATTTGCTTGAAAAATTCATATTCACTCACTTGCAAGTCTCTGAGGCATTTTGCATCGAATTACAATTGAAGGCGAGAGAAACAGGTTAAGCTACCTATTCAACTTGTGTTTTTTTTTTATGTGTGTCAGTTGTTGGAATTTATTATTATGTTGGTCGAAAATTAAAGCTCACAGCTTCCAACTTTGCCAACAAAATTTTTTGACTTATTTACATTCAAATGTCTGTTAAAGGTTTTGATGCCATACATACATAGTCGTATGTATGTATATGTGTGATGATGGCATTTCCATTTCGCAGCACAAGCAATTTACCGGAATTGGCAGAGGAAAACTTGTCTATTGCCAAATAACCAATTTCCATGCGAAGAAGAGCAAAAAATTACAAACACAAATGAACGTAAAACATATATATTTATGTACATACATTTGGAAAGAGTTGTACAAAAATAAACACAAACATACTAGGGATGTTTCGAATGTCGTATTTTTCACATGCGTGAGTGCGAATGCGAATGTTAGGAATAACAGTAAAAAAGCTATAATCAATCCATTTAAGTCATCGTTTTTATTACTTAATAATTTTGTAAATTATTAGATTAGAATATTAAACGAGTGCTTAACCTATACAGTGTATACAGTAATCTATGTAGTAGTCAAAGTTCAAAAGGGACATATTATATTTCAAAAAAAGTACTTTTGCGCCTTTTCTCCCATGAGGTGATTTCTTGGATGCTCGCATACAAGGCCGGCTGCACTGAACAATTGGTCACTTGGAACGCTGGCGGGTATTTTAGTTTAAATAGTTTTCCACCAATCGAGGGATTTTCACCGAGATGAGCTCGTTTTTCTTTAAGTAAGCCTTCAATTGAGCTTTTAATTTCACATTTTTTTAATGTCTCCAGATTCTACATCCGAGCCTTCGCTTTCGCTGAAGGAATCTATATTATGTCTAGGTTGCTTATAAGGCTTTTAGCAGGACTTATTGAAGGTCCATCAATTTGCTTGATATACTACTTAACCGTCTAGCGCCTGCAGCTAAAAGCCGGTTATTGTTCGCACCCTGGTTAGACAGACCTATAGCCATTCGATTGAATGCAAATATTCGCAACATCTCTGATACATACAGGCAAATTTATGGCCACAAAATCATTGAGCTATCCCAACGGAAACGCGCAACTTGTTTTGATATGAAAATTAAATTGACATAAACATAAACAACGAGCAAACAAAAGCAATAGTATCAACAGAAATAAATATATATAAGCTGCTTGTTGAACAAACATGACAATAAATATATATTGGTAACTTGTTTGGCATTGGCATGTAAATAAAGTTGATAAAAGTTTACCAGCTCATTTGTAACTTGATGCTTTTGATAAAAGAATGTTTAGCGAATACACACTGGCTGATGTTGAAATGTGTTTTACATATATACAAGCGCCTTCGGCTTGGTCAGTAGGCTGTATCGGAGACAAAGCCACTAAGCGTAGAATATGTGGTATAGAGTACATCCAAGTCAAAAACGAAAGCACACACTAAGCGATGATAGTATCGATACCAAAATCGATACAAACTTCAAAAGCATCGATAACAAACTCGATACAAAATATCCATAACAAAATCGATAGTAATACAGCTAGCAAAATCGATAACAAAATCGATAAAATATCGATAACATAATCGACAACAAATTCGATCAGAAAATCTATAAACAAACAATCGATTACAAAATCGATAGCTAAATCGATTAAAATATCGATAAAACAATATCGTTTATTATATAGATAAATTCCGAAAATATCGATAACAAAATCGATAAAAAATATCGAAAAGAAAACCTATAAAATATCGATTATTATATCGATAAGTCCCGAGAACTCCGAAAATCTCTAAAATCCCGAAATAGTTCCCAGATTGACACTCTGTTTATATCCTTTTCTCTATAATTACCTCTGATTTAATTTTTCTTCCTCTATCTTCACCTTTAATTTTATCGGTATCCTCATCCCCATTTTTTTCTTTATTTATCTCATACACCATACGAAAGCAAAAAACTAGAGTTTTATCAGGGAAAACAAAAACAAAATCATTCGAGCGGTTTTCGTGAAAGAACGTTAGATTAACATCCTCCTGGCTATATATTGCCATTCAAACTTTGCCACCTAAAACTAGAAAAGCATAGAAAAGCTACGCAAACCAAATAAAAACAGGTTCCCAACAAAAGCTCATATCAGGTGTTCGATAACTTTAATAAAAAAGGAACAGTCCAGCGCCTTCGTCTTGGTCTGCAGGCTGTATCGGAGATACACCCGCTAAATTTAAACGTAGAATACGTGGTATGGTTAAGAGCATATCCAAGTCAAAAACGAAAGCACAAACTAAGAAAAAAATATCGATAACAAAAGCGATAATAAAATCGATAACAAAATCGATAAAAATAT
>NW_016164951.1:0-17461 GCF_001687245.7 Rhagoletis zephyria | reverse complement strand
AAAATTTGTACCCGATAATATTTCTACTGCTCCAAAGAACCTATATCCCGAAAATGAAAGTTATATATGCCAACAATAAGTTGCTAGAGCACTTTAAAGGCTCAAAATTGACCCCAAAATAAGGCAATGTTTACCGTTGTTTTTACGACAGAAACCGAATTGGTTATTTACAAAAATGAATCTGTCGACAGGTTTGGAGTTTTATCTTTGAAACGCCACACTCTTCTTTGAAATCGCTTTATTAGTTCTCGTGCAATAAGCGTTTCTGTGAAGCTCTAAAAATTACAACTACAACATTTGAACATAGCCCCCATACCTTAAGGTAAGACGTATTCTATGTCAAAAACTCAGTTTTTAATATATTTCATATATATATTTCTATTTAATATATTCACTTTGATTGTTACTGTGAAGATGCTGTGGAAAACCGCCGCAAGCTACATTTTGTTCGCGATTGGTTAAAATTTTTATTTAGAAAACTTTGTTGTGCAAAAATCTTTTCTCTTGGTATGGCTAAAATTTGCGTTAGACTAAATTCTTCTCTTTGTTTGGTTCTCTGAACGCCCAAACAGTTTCCGTAAGGAACGCCAGTCTTTTCTCTTCTAAGTCAATAGACGCCAATTGCAAATGCAACATGGAGACTGGAGGCTGCCATCCCTCCGCCCCAACCAGCGGATTCCAAGTTGAATACTACCAGGGCTTAACAGCTTAACATACGACTGCAAAAATAGGCCTTTCTGAGTTAGGATAGCTTGTCTGACAGTGTTGGGCTAGTAAAAATTTAGGATATTTAGTTCATCGAGTAAAGGCAGTCTGTCGCCCTGTCTTCACGACAAGACAGCTATGACGACCATCGACCAGTTGATATAAAGTAGACCGGAGCCATCGATTTGTTGGCAGGGTGATTCTGCGTGGAATTTTGAGGCTGGTCATATTATCGGTGTTAATTCTGGTTCCCAATTAAATGTACTAGTGAATCCGCATGACGTTAAAACGCCTAAAATTTGAATTTAAAAACCTAGAAACTATTGTCTGACACTTTAATACATATTTAAATTAAGTGGTAAATTAATTTGAATTTGATTTTTCAAACACGTGGCTACCCCCTTAAATAAAGATCAGAATAAAGCCTTTTTAAACCCATTTTTTAATAATTCATCTAACTTACTAACTGTAACTATCTAAACAAGGGACTATATTTCATTTAATTTGTATATAAGTTAATTAAAATCGACTTTTCAAAGAGGTGGCAATCTTCCTCAAAAGTATTTTCAAGCTTTAGCCTCCCTAAATTTCTGCTAAATATTTTAATTAACTGACAAATTATGATGAACTAGACTTTTTAAACATGTGGCAACCCTTTGCTGAGGAATAAAGAATTTTAAACGAATTTTAATTGATAGCCATAGTTTAATAATCCATTTAACTTTTTAAATAATTTAAAGTTTTAAACAGGTGGCAACCCCCTTCCAAATAATTTTCAGCTGAAAACTAGTTTAATTAACTGCTGAATTAAGTTGATTTTTTTAACATGTGGCAAACCTCTAAATACAGCTCAGACATTAAGCCTTGTCAAACCCACTTTCAAACAGGTGGCAACCCCTTTCAAAATATTTACAGACTATGTATAACCTTAATTCTTTTCGTCTGGCGCTCATAAAGTGAAATACATATATTTCTATTAACTAATTCACTTTATTCAAATCAAATTTAATTTCTTAAACAGGTGAAGTTAAGAAACAAAGCTTTTTAAAACCGTTTCGATTGACACCAATTTTGTAATAATTGGTTTAACTTTTCAAATAATTTCAACTTAATTTTATAAACGGTGGCAAATAGTTTTGAAAAAGTAAAACCTTATTGCACATCTACAGCCCAGCCATTTAATTTTACACTTCACTTTTGAAAATTGAACGAACGCTACGGGTCTGGTAGCATTGATTACAAAATAATTTGACTTTAATTGTTTAACAGACGCCAACTCGTTTCGAAAACGTAGAACCTTGTTGCACATCTACAGCTCCAAGCTCTTTCACTTGACACCGCGTTTTTGAAAATCGAACGAACCGTGCACCGTCTGATGACCTGGACAAGAAATCCCTTCGTTTATTATATATGTATATAGATTGTGTTTTTTTTTTTTTAATGTAACTGTCAACAACGAAGGCGCGAATGCGCTGACTGATTGCTTAATGACAGGAGATACTTCGTCATGTCCCCGTTTACCACCATACCAATTCGTTTTGCTTCCATAACCTACTTGGAGAAAAAAAAAATTTTGAAGCAAATTTCGCTACATCTAGTCGAAAATTTGAACTTTGGATTTTTTTGTATTCGATTTTTTTTAAATTAATTTTTAATTGGAGAAGGCAACTTACTTCCAAATTAATTGTGAAAACTATTATATAACTAAATTCAAAAAATGCAAATAAAAATAAAACCAACCAATTTTAGTTAGATAATTCCAGTTAATACATTTGTCATAATGATTTAATTTCTGGTGATTCTCTATATCAAAACCATATTGAACACATGTGTGGATATAAACGAAACAGCACGTACATTTTTTTTTTCTTTGTATCATGTGTATATGTATATGTATATGTATGTAATAAAATTTCAATTATACGACTTTTCCTGCCCAAACTCATTAAAACAAATTTAATGTAAAAATAACTAATTTGTATACTTTTCGCTTTAACTACGCAAATTTTATGTGTGTCGTGTGCAATAATACACGGTAATGAGATTAAATTAATTCTACCCGCAAAATTAACCAAACCCTAACAACATTAAATTTTAATAGTTTGCATAATTCCAGTTAATACAATGTCAACAAATTCATTAGTAATGTGGCATACGAACTCATGGCTATTAAGGGGATATAGTGGATTAAAAGCGGATGCGAAACAAATCAGAAAAAAAAAGAAAACAAACATACATACAAACACACTCTTTAGCATTGCCCGCAGTATATCAACTAATTTAATTATTATTTGTACATTGTGCGAATTCACATTCCCGCTTCAATAGTGCTGTATTCCAAAAGCATTTTAATCAGCCCATACTTTTCGCGCGAATAAGCAAATACATATGTACATATGTATACTTATGGAAGATGGTATTCACAGTACACATAAATATGTATATTTAGCACATAAATATGTATATTTATGCACGTTTGTGTAAGTAAGGCACGTTTGTGTAAGTAAATAACGAAGTGTCAGTTAAAATTATTCGTCACAAAACCAAATTAATGCTTATCAATTAGTCTAATGAATTTTCACGTCCGAACTAAGGCAAAACTTTTTTATTAGCTTTTCTCAAGCAAATATTAAAAAAAAAAATATGTGCATGTGAGTATAGAAAAACTACAAAGCATTGTGTTGATGGTCAGCACCTTTATCATATAAAGTGGTTGCTAAATAAGCTTGTTTGTATGCAGATGCAAGTAGGTACCCTGCAGGAAATTGAACTAGTTTGAAAGTAAAGCAAACACTTTCAAAGGCATAATTTGCTCTAAATGTAAGGAAGCAGGGATATGATATATATTTTTAGTAATACATATGTAGAAGCAGAAATGGTAACATCAGCGCTATCGAAAACAAACATAACAGGACAAAGAGTAAACGAAAAATTGTTCCCAAACTCTGTGGTTTTTAACTGAGCTCTGAAATTCGGCGTGAAACCCCTGAACCATAGGGAGAAAAATCTGATATGGCAACCCTATCTGCTACTTTCAGAGTAAATTACAATTACCATTGAATACGCCACACCATAATTACCTTTGGCATTTTTATTTCACTTGTTCCTTTTTTACAAAACAAAAAAATTTAATGGAAAAAATGTTCTTTATGCACTTGCGTGCGTATTTACCGACTCTGCCTCAAAATAACGAAACAGGTGCACACTTCAGTGATTGGGTAAGCGTGTACCCGCACAAGTGTATTTTGCACTCAAGAAAGTTTAAAATTAAATGAGCAAAGAATATTGCATTCATACAAAACTTACAACAACTTTACACCCACCCAACTTGTTGAGAGGCTTGAATGTGTGGGCGTGAGGTACGCACTTCTTGTTTTTTGAAAAAATGTCGATACCATACAGCAGCTGTTGGTTGGTGCGTCGGTACAGGTAACCCACATTTCTGCTACTTTTACTTTCACAACTTCTTATGGTTTTCTCTTTTCCATACTCGAGCTACATACACACATATATGTATGTATGTATGCTTATGTCTATGCCTCTCTAGTTTCATTGCATCTCGGTCTTTTTCTCATCTTACATCAATATTTTCGTATATATGTACGTGCTGACTATGTACGAGCGCTGGAGTGTGGTGTTCTGCGTGCTACAATTATCGTCATTCACTTTTCAGGTAACCCATTTTCGTGCAACACTGCGTTTATAAGCATGTGTGTTTGTATAAATATTTCTATGCTCTGTTCTCACGGTTGTACATTTTGCACTTAAATGTGGTCGTGCAATTTGCTTTTCTTTTCTTTTCTACTCGGCCAACTTAATACATATTATGGCCAGCGGAAAATTTATGAGCACATAATAGCTCAAACTAAGCAGTCAGTAGGCTCCAGTGTGCGTTAAATTGAAGTGATGGTATACATAAATGGTCTTCAAAAATAATAAGAAGCCTACAGGACAAGTACGAAGGTATTTTAGCTGAAGTTCTGCTACCTAATGAGTGGTACAACGAGCATTTGTTAGAATAGATAGCCACAAAGAAATACAAAGCAAATTCCATACCAGGGCACCATGTAAGCATCAAATATTTTTTGGTTATAAAGTTACCTCCTACTTGAATTTCGAAAAAAAGGCTTTTAAAATTTGGACCAATTGGTCCAAATAATCACTTCGAAGTCCAACATTTTGCTGCGCTTCTCATTTATAGTGGAAAAGAGTACTTATCGTAGTCTGGCACCCAATTATGGGCTCGTAAAGGTCTTGAATGTAATTAATAGTGCACGGCGTGACAGAATCAAAGCCGACTTAAATGTAGAAATTAATTACCTCACATCAACCTGGGATTCTAGTCATACGATTTGATTTTCCGAATAGGCAAAATTGGTAAGGGATCTACTGTCGGTAAATGATGGAATTTCCATACAAACCGTTCGTCTAAAGGTATAAAATGGGGTCGGCTCGGGTCTATATTCCGAGCACCCCTGCCTGCCTGCGACACCGCGCGGCTAGCGGGCGCTGAATGGGGGCGAACCACCTCCTTGCAGCGCCTAGCGGCCACGAATACATACGGGGGGACTGGGCAACCTTCGGATGCCCTGGGGGACCGCACTAATGATCAGTTGTCCGTAAGTCCCCAATCTGGACCGCCAACACCGCTGCCGCCCTAAGGCCGAGATCGCTACCGAGGACGGCCCGCAAACATTACCGAGGACCGCTAATCGTACTCGCTGCTAGGGCCCGGACTGCTACTCTAATCACCGGGGCCGCTACTACTACTGCCGCCCCAAGGCCGATATTTCTGACGAGGACCGCCCTCCAGCAACACAAAGAACCGTGATTTGTACTCACTATCATCCAGGGCCGCCGCAATAATCATCATCACCGCTAGGGCCCGTACCGCTGCTCTCATCACCGGGGCCTCTATTACCACTGCCGCCCCAAGGCCGAAGCTACAACCGTTGGTCGTCCGCCATCATCACCGAGGACTGCGAACGCTAACTATCGCCAACCAGGGTCGCTGTCACCACAACCGCCGCGTCTGCTCTCATTGCCACGCTCTTCACTACGGCTGACGCGTACCACTGTCAATCTTGCTGTCTCCAGTAGCACTCCCGTCGCCGTACAATCACCCGTCGAATAATCTCCGTCACCGACTGCCGACTCCCTCTCTATACCTTCCGCTCTCCCCTGCACGACAAGTTGCCCGCATTATAGATAGCCGCGTGTGTGTGTGGGTGTGTTCGACTTAATGCACAAATCATCGTGTTTTATTTGGTGGGGGTTAGTGGGACCTTCGCTGGACTCTGGAGCGGCTGAGCACACCTCAACCTTCGACAAAACCCACCTCATAACTATAAGAATCTACCTGCCAGATACCTGCAGTGTCCTTCAGAAAGAGATATTTGCCATAGAGAAGTCGGTTTGGATCGTACGGAATAGTAAGTCTCTCCCAGAGAACGTCACTATATTCTTTGACAATCAGGCAGCATTGAGTGCGTTAGGGTCCTCGGTAGTAAAGTCGAAAGTAGTCGGAAATGTCAAAACCTCTCTAGTTCCTAGACATAAAAAAATCGAACGGAAATAACTTTCCGAAAAATCTGCCTCCGCAGAAGCTGCCGAGATGGGAAGTAGATTCACTTTTCCTATCTAAATGCTGTGCTCTCCCGATATATGATCTCAGATATTTGGGATCACGCCTTTTCGATAATTTGGGTAAGGCATCAGAACTGAAAACATCGGAGCCCCACACCTTCATCCAGAATATTAAATGGTTTAGCTGATGCTCCTATCTCTACATTCGTTAGTTACGAACTTCCCAAAGGATTTGTATCCTAACTGGCGACATGTTCTTTTCTTGGGGCATTATATTTTTCCATTGTCATCTGTCCTTGAACCAATAAATGACGCTTGTTGCAGTTAAACAACTTCCGTGTTCGACATGTCCGTGGAGAAGAAGATGGATTGACTGTCGGTGGTAGTTCACTCGTGAAAAAGTAACCTACCTTTTACACTGTCTGTATTAAGCCTTGCAAGGACTATAGTCAATGTGGAGTACAATGCGTTTCTTCTGGGTATGCAGTTACAGTTGCACGGCTATACTCAATCCATACTCTTGCGCCCTCGTTCGCGCAGTCTTTGCAAATTGAGCAACACCTGTGTGATCCCTTTCTTTCAAGACCAATCGTGGTTAAGCGGTTTTCGTGTTGCCCATTATGAATATCGCAGACGCTGGAACGATGAACTGAATGAGCTTTACAACAAAATGGGGCAGTGTAGCGCATTAAAATACACCGGCTCCGCCGGCTGCACCAAACCACGAAAATAGAAAATTATGCACAAAATTTTTTGATACACTTAACAAAAGTGTAAGCGCAAAAATATATACATACATACATACTTAGCACCTAATTACTGTTATTATTTGTTATAAAGCACACAATTTAAACAGAGAAAACAAATTTATTTTACTCCATTACGATGTGTTAATTTTTTGTCAACAACAAAATATACTCAACAAACAAAAATTCAACTTTAATAATGACTCACTTCACATTCGGGCTCACACAACTACAAGCCAACTTTTGGCACTTTTAGCCAGTCGCACAGCCATCTAGCCAGCCAGCCATGCAACTCATGCGCCAAATGACTTTCAAAATCTGTTTGCTGTGCACTTTTGGGCAAACAATGGTGCCCTAGAGAGGCATTGCACAATTGCACATACACACTGATACATATGGATTAGGAATATTTATCCCGGGATGCCGACTTTTTTTGTCCCGAAAATTCCGGGATTCTTGGGAAATAATTCCGGGGTTTCCGAAATTTGTGGTTTGCACTGGTAATAATTTTTAAACACTAAAAATCGATATATTCGCCAAACCATGGGCGAAGTATAGTAAAATTGTGTTTTTAGTTTTTCACTCTGACGTCAGTAATTCAAAAATGATGTATGGTAACAAGTATGGGTAACAAATTAAAGAGGATATTCTGTAGAATTTAAACAGATTCAATTTCTTGTTGCATAAGGACGGGTAGGTATTGAAAATGTCCATCTAAAATTTTATCCTTGAATATCCTTGAAATTTGGAATATTTATTTTTGAAAAAATTATATATAAAGGACTTCGTCCTTCTAACTCTATTAGCTTAAAAAATTACCTACTCGTCCTTGTGTATCCAAACAATTTTAATTTATTTTAACTTCTAAAGGAATTTCCTCTTTCATTTGGTACCCATGTTTGTATACTACATTGCACTGGATTATTTTTTAAGTAGTTTTTGAAATTAATCATATCTTTGATTGAAAATTTCCTTTAAAATAAATCCTGACGTCAGAGAGGAAAAAGTTTTACCATATTTGATCCATGGTTTCGCGAATATATTGATTTTTGTGTGGATTGTTAGAACGAGATCCCGAAAATCCCGGGATCGTAAAACGCGAAAAAATAACATCGCTAATATTGATGTATGTATGTGTATTATTTTATTTTGCCAATGCTGCATATACATATATTAATTCGCAGGCTGCCAGTACGTATACGTAACGACCATTAAGGCAATGCTCAGCAAGAGTTGTAATTACTAACAACAAATAAGTTCCTACATACGTACATATGTATACATACAAAATTTTAACAAAATATTCCCACCATGCAAAACACGAGAAATAGGCAACAATCGTCAATGGCAACAAATTGGCGACTCGCCTATTTATTGTCTTAGTGAGAAATCGGCAACATCATTTCTTGTATGTCATTTTAGGAATACCAATGTCAAATATTCCCAAACTGATGAACTTCGCGTCAGCAGGATTCTGCAAGATAGGGTTGAAAAAATGAATAGCAAAAAAAATTAAATATTAAAAAAGAAAAGTGTTGCCTGTAGCAATAATAAAACGACTCATTCAGGTAATAAGAAAACGACACGATGGCCGATGATTGCCGTCAACAAAAATTGTCTGGTGGGTATGTATGTGCCTACATATTCACTTGTATTTCGTATAATTTGTTTATATGTTTGTTGCGACACATTTTCACTATATTATGAAAGTGTTAATTGAAGTTGAAAATTGGTATACGAGCAAGCTTGGCGCCAATTTGCAGTATATTTGGAAAAGTTGCCAAAAAATTTTATACACTTGTAGTTTATGAAAGTGATAGCAATTTTTCATGAGTTAAATAAAACACATGGGTTTTGAATATTTGCTGTCTGGTTGAATTGATGAGGTGAAAAGTTAAGGAATCTGAATCAGTTGAAAAACATTTTGGAAAAAATGTATGTATGCGAATAGTAACAACGTGCGACAAAACCGAAAAATTTTAATACACGCGAAAGAGTCAATATACTCAAGATCTATAGGCCGAATATAGAGATATTGCGCTTACAGTTTTTCTCTATGGCGTAAGGAATTTAAACTTCACCTGCAGTGTTTTCTCTATTTTTTCTGTTTAATTTTACTTTCTATTTATTTAAAATTCGCAAGTTTAAAAATTTTATCAGGAATATAAAATAAATCGAATATAATAAATATTTTCAAATACGCAATATTTTCAATTACGCAGACCTACAAGTCGCTTGGTCTTTTAAATACCTTAAATGGCGGCTGTACTAAACCTCGACTCAGCATCTACCCCAGAATTAAAATTAAAAAAAAACCAAGCCAAGTTGCCATTAAAGGGCTAAGCAAACACCACAACACAACCGCCCCCTTAAATCTATAGCGAAAGTGAAAGTGAAAAGCCAAACGAAACCAAATGCAAGTGAATTAAAATTGCGAACTTGCTAAATTTATAAAACGAAACTGTGCAAATATTTGCTGATACTTTACTTAGTAACTTTGCTCTAAAAAAACTTGGTGCTGGTAAACAGTGGGAGCTGCGATCACGCAAACCTCCCGGAGATTTTGTTGGAGCCACATTAAATACTTGGTGACTATAGGTATTTACGTTGTTGCTGGCTGCTGCTACCCCAATTCGTAAAGTATTTCAACAGCAACAACAAAAATTTCCAGCAGCCAACCAGCCAGCCAGCGCAAAAACATTGAGTCACATTCGCAACAACAAATATCACCCACAGCGAGTACTCAGTGAGGTTATGAAAACAAATCTGAGTTTGCTGTTTGCTAGCAAATTGTATGCATCTGTAGATACATACTTACTTATTTGCTCCCCAATTGCCAGCGGCAATCAGTGTTGTTTTGTGTAGCGTGTCGTGTGCTGCGTGCCGCCAAACCATCTGGTGGAGCTGCACAAGAAATACGTACGTAGCCCAATTACCCACGCTGAAGGCAGTTGTGAAACTTTAATATAAGTATACATATGTATTATACATATAAGTATAATAACATCTTATTCCTCCTTTAGGATTTGTTTGTTCCTTATTACAAATTAGTTTCGCGGTCTAAATACAAAACTGAGCCCTCAACCTGCTCTACGCTCCTCACAAAAAAACTTGCGGCTATGTTGCCATGTATATTTGCATGCATACATTGATGCGTGTCTGTACTCAAAACCCATAGCCCACGGCATTAAATAGCTGCTGACGATAGCCATGGGGGCAACTATTTGAACACGAAGAAAATTAAGTCCTACTCGGCTGTCTTGGTTTTGCTCAGGCGTGACTCAATAATTTCTTGCTATCAATTAACGAAAAATCGAAGAAGCTTAAGTTATGCCAGTTTCTCATTAAGGTCACTAAAAGTTTTGCGAAAGTTAATGAAAATGGAAGACGTATAGACAGTCATTTGACCTTGAAAGTAACTATGCGTGTACAGGAAAAAGAATTACTCGTTTTATATTGAGGAGGTCAGAGGTGCAGTGGGTTAAATAGAGTACGTACGTGGATACGAATAAGACTCTTTAAAATAAAGATATAGAAATATGAAGTACCAGATAGTAATTAAACTGGTAATGGTAATGGTAATGGTTATCATGCTAATGCTGAGAGTAATAAAACTAGTGATAGTGGTAACGGCATTGGTACAAAAAATGGTACTGATAATGGTATTGGCTATGTATATGGTAATGGAAATGGTAATGGTAATGGCATTAGTAATGGAATTGGTAGTGGTAAGGGTAATGGTAATGATTAGTTAACTGGTAATGACATGATAAAGGAAATGGTAATGATATAGTAATGCTTATGCTAATGATAATAGGAGAGTTAATGATAATGGTGATCGCAATGGTAATGATAATGTTAAAAGTAATGAGAGTGGTAATGGGAATGGTAATGATAATGGAAATGGTGATGATCATGGTAATGCAATAGTAATAAAAGTAATGGTAATGGTGATAGCACTGGTTATATTAATGCTATTGGTTATGTCAATTGTAATGATAAAAGAAATAGTAGGCGTAACGGTAATTGTAAGAGGTAAGGTAAAGAGTTATGATATATTAAAGGAAATGGTAACAATATGGAATTGGTAATGATAATGGAAGTGGTAGTGGTAATGGTAACACAAGTGAGATTTTGGATAGAGAACCTCCCAAGTCTTTCTTGCCTTAAGTGTGCAAATGCTTGGCACTCGTAAGGGTAGCATATATATGACCGTTTCCTTAAGTCCTTCCAGATTTCAGCTGCGTGGTTAACCTGACTATATATTGACCTGCTTATAAGTTACTCTATCTTTGGTTTGTCATACTGCGGCCATATACTCCTCGCAGTTTAGCAGGTTTGAAGGGTTTTCCATCGTGTATTAGCCATACGTGCGAATTGCAGATACAATTCCCTTTTGATGAGTCCGATTTGACGGCTTATTGGCTATGCTTCGAATTTATCAAGAGATGCTCCGACCTTAGCAAACCTGTCTGCCCTCTCATTTTCATGTATGTTCCTATGGTCGGGAACTCAGGAGGGGCATCCTTATCATGAGCCAAGTAGGCTTTGCTGTCGTTAGGACGAAGAAATTCATTAACACCTTTTTTGATTACTACAGAAGAAGGTTATATGTGCTTATATTAAGTCCATGGAGCTGATCCCTTCTAATTCACGGCTCTTGGATTAGGCTGACATCGATGCTTCTCTCTTAAAGAAGGATTGGCATGTTATTTTTAGCTCATATTGACAGAGCTTCAATTGATTCCCCGCAAATAAACTTCCAGCTTTTATAAGTTGCCGCCTGCTTTCTCTAGGGGCGCAACCAGATAGGTGCACGTGGCCTCTTATTAAATTCCTTAGCTGGAATCAGCATTAGTTTAAGGCCGACGAATGCTTCGCTTATTTTAGCAACGCACCCAGCTAAAGGTATCCAGAGGAACCACACTCCGGAAGGCGACCCGACGGGTTATCGAGGCGCAATAACTGCATGTGCTGTTGAATCTTTACCATCGAATTTGAGTTTTCGCCGACAATGGCTATCAATGATCCATCGAGTATTGCAGTACAAAATGTACCGACAGGGCAGGAAAGACTTTCCCCAAGCGATCAAGTGTATTAAACTTAAATATAAAAGACGATCTTCATTCGGTCATTGCACCAGTTCGATGCTCGTGCAACAGCACCTAACAGTATAAAGTAGTTCATCTCCACGGCGAATCATCGCCCTGCACATTCACCACATGCGATCATGGCTTGGATCCAGCTTCTTACCAAGCATTTTCTTGTGAGGTTTGGTCGTCTAGTGTTTGTTGCTCTCAACACATGATTTTTTTATGATTACATTATTTCGTTATGCTTACCCAATCATGTGTTGAGCGAAGTATACTATTTAGCTGACCTTTTTCTAGGGAGCACGAGCTAACTTGAATTACATTCTGTAGAGTGCCTCTTGATGTACGCATGCTGCGCAGAATACTAAAGAATGTACCTACATATTTGCCTAACCTTCAACGGACATCTGTAAGTTTTAGAAGCAGGAGCTTGGTTAAATGATAGGAAGGGAAATTAGTAATATTCGCAAAGAGAATTGTTTTAGAAGAATGAAAACTAACTAAATTTTAAGAGCCCTGCAGTAAATGCGACTAGTTTATAGCTAACTATTAACTAACTATCATTCGACTAGTGCTAACTATTTATTAACTATTTCCTTTGGCCGTAACTAATTAATATTGTAGGGCGATAGTCGCAAAATAGTGAGAACTGGTTTCCTCTGCATTATACGTCAACTAACTTGTAGCTAACTACTTTTGGACATTAAATATCAATAAGAAAAGCAAACCTTTTTTTTTGTTTTTTTACTTTTTTTATTTATTTATTTATTTAATTTATTTTATTACATTTCATATTTGTTTACATTTTCTGCTGTAGGTGGTCCCATATTCGAACACCGTCAGACATAACTTCAAAATGATAATATAGAATATCGATTTTCCTTTTATTTGTCCTGAGTTCGAAAAAAATCTGCGAAGTTCAGAAAAAAGGGTATTGAAAGTTTTTTTTTTGTGAGGATATTTAAATAAAAAATTTTAAAGAAAACAAACTCCCGATATCGTCTGCGTGACTCTTGCATGACTTTACAACTAACCTAAAGTTAGTTTTGTCATAGCTAATTAAAAGTTAGTTATTTATTGAACTCCCGCAAAAAGCTAACTAGTAGTTGATTATTTTAATCAACTGATATTTTTTTCTGCAGGGAGGCTCACCTTTTTCCTACTTTACTTTATAGAAAAATGTGATTTGCAAATTCTAATAATTATTTAAGATTTAGTGGAAACCATTCTTAATACTACATGCAGATTACTATGTAGGAGCTTTTACCTTAAAATAAGCATTTAAGTATAAATACTAGAGTAGGCAACATAATTTTATGGGTAATTTACACGCAAAATTTCTCATTATTCGACTCAGACGGGCCGTTAAATTTTATATAAAAATATTAAAATATATAAAATACATAACTGAAACTTACTTGCCACCCCTGCTTCCTTATTTTATTGCACATACATAACAATCATATACGTGTGGAAGGTCAAAAAATATTGATTAACTCTAAACACGAAAGACCCTTAATACTGTTACTGGCTAAATTGAACTCCTGTCCTTGATAAAATTCCTTGCCTGCTGAGCGAACTGCACATTAAGAGTGAATATAAAAATGCGATTTATGACTAAAAAAAATCATAAAAATTAAACAGCGCTCTAAGTATATGTAAGTGCTCACACAGCTCTCACTGCATGCAGACATTTTCCATTAACAGCACAATTTACTGCCCATCGAAGTGCTCTTAGCGGTTTATAATTATAGCTGCTACAAACGAGTACTCACCCCAACCGCCCCGCCACCATATTTGCCATATTGGGTTTTCATGTTAATTTCACCTTGTCTGTTACATATGTATGTAGTTATGTACATATGTCATTCATGTATGCTTTCACTTTTTAATTAACTAAACCACTCAATTGTGTCTCTGTAAGCCAATGTCCACAACAATTGCTAACGGGTGATTTTTTTGAGGTTAGGATTTTCATGCATTAGTATTTGACAGATCACGTGGGATTTCAGACATGGTGTCAAAGAGAAAGATGCTCAGTATGCTTTGACATTTCATCATGAATAGACTTACTAACGAGCAACGCTTGCAAATCATTGAATTTTATTACCAAAATCAGTGTTCGGTTCGAAATGTGTTTCGCAAACCCAATTGCTGCGAACGGCGACGAATCGACATTTCACGGTCTTCAGCAACACTCTCAGAAACAGACGCAATATTCTCTTCTGTACGCACTGTACGCATTCGTGTGGTTGGTTTAATGTCCAATAAAGTAAACTGAGTGCGAAACTTGGTCACAATCGCATTAATTGTTTGCTCACTTGGTCGATTATGTAGACCATAAATCGGACGTAAAGCGAACCGAACACTGATTTTGGTAATAAAATTCAATGATTTGCAAGCGTTGCTCGTTAGTAAGTCTATTCATGATGAAATGTCAAAGCATACTGAGCATCTTTCTCTTTGACACCATGTCTGAAATCCCACGTGATCTGTCAAATACTAATGCATGAAAATCCTAACCTCAAAAAAATCACCCGTTATATGTCTTTACATACACAACGATGGACAGTGCTCACCAGGTAACAATGAATAATTCAGTGGATACACACACGCAGAGTATGCTCTCACTTTAACTATGTCATTCAAAACTTTCACATGAATGGCAATGCCATGCATACAAACATTAATATGTCCGTGCGCACGTGAATATACAGTGGCGTTCAAAATAAGAGCAGCAAAATTCAAAATGATGCTGTTGGTAACTTATCTTTAAAATAAATATGGGACGATCTATATCAGATAGCAAATAAATAAATGTTTCAAAGCTTGAACATAATTCAAAGAAATTAATCAAACTTAAAAAAGTTGCCATCAAAATTTCAAACTTTTTAATCAGAATCTTTTATTCCATATAAAAGTATGTTTTGTTCATGCGTTATATGGAAGCAAATGTGCAACCAAAAATAAATAAATAAAAAATTCAACGGTAATTTTTAGCGACTTCAAACTTGCTGATTAATTTTTTTTTTAATTTGTATGAGCTTTCAAACTTTTATTTATGCGATATCTAATATAGATCGACCCGTATTTTAAATAAAAATTAAAAATAAATAAATGAAGATAAGTTGCCTACAGCATCATTTTTAATTTTGCTGCTATTATTTTGAACGCCACTATATCTACATATATACGATTATAAGTAGTGGTAAAAATTCATACAATTATGGGATACACATTTCAGGAGTCAGAACGTATTAAGTAGCCAACAGCAAAGGGTTCTGACAGAACAGTTAAAATTATTTAAATGAAAATCACATCGAATACACACCCCAATCTGCTGGATACCAATTGTATAGCAGCCCAACCTGTTTAATTAATTGTTTTTCTCATTTTCTTATGTTGGCGTCCATAGTTTTTAAATGGAAAATAAAATAACATTTATTGACATTTTAACCATGTTTTAACCCTTTTTGTAAATAATTAAAAATTATGTTCGCTAGTTAAATTTCAATAAGGTCTTAAAATATTTCCTTTCTACACATATTGAAACAACTTCAAAATTCCTTCACTGACTACAATGTAATGTAATATCAATGGCTGTGTTAATACCTTATTTAGCTGCATTCCAAACAGAACACTTTTGATGAATGGGGGAGAAATTAGGATGGCATATCCATAACTTTATTTACTTTCCACAAATATTCCACTTGATTCGTAAATCAGTAAATCGAAAGTAATAGAGGCATTTTCTCCATTTTCACCAATTTTCTTTGGAACTGATCATTCTTCAATACGAAATCATATAAAAAAAAACTTCTCCGATGCCCAAAAATGTAGATACAAGCTCAGATCTGAGAAAAAATTGTGTACCTATTCAAGGGAAGCGGGCTCGAAATTGGGGAAATTGTGTGCGAACTAATCAATTTGTACATTTCTCGCAGTTCATCCGCAAAGTTTCCCCAGATACGGGAAAACTTACAGCTGATTGAAAAACACTGTAGATTGTCATTTTGTGATTTGTTTAAAAATAATTTAATTTGTTTAAAAATAATTTTTACCACGGGCCCAATTTCGAACATCAAAAGCCCATAGCTCGATTTTAGAGCCTAGCTTCGAAAAATGGAGAAATTGGTTTGGTCCAACACGCAGCCGAGAGCTGTACAGCAATTGCACGCACTTGTAAAAAATTGTACCTGTGCGGTTCAGTTCTGCAGCTTTAAATATCTTCTTCAACATCATATTAAACAAATCACATGAAAGGGAGTAGCCCTGTCTGAAACCCGGTTTCGCAATTCTGACGGAGTTGGTGGCACTGCTCAACGTCATTTTATTATTTTTTTTCCAAGAATTTCTTTTTTTTTAATTTTTTGTTTTTTGACGTGGTGTTTTATTTTGTGAGAGTAAACATTTATTTTTTTTAATTTGTTTTCGAAAAGGTGTCAAAAACCTGTTTCTTCAAAAATTTAATTTTTATTGCGGATTGCGGTGGAATACCTATTCAGTAAAAATATTTATACGGGAAGATTTTTCTGTAAAGTGGCAACTTTATCCCTAAAGCTAACAAAACGCTGATTTCATTGCGGATTTCGACAAAATATCCCTTCGCTAACAACATTTCTTGTAAATTTTCTTTTTCAGTCGAAGAATCTTCTAGAGAAATCAGATAATTTTTTAAACATCAAACACAAGCAGTGAATATTTTCTATCAATATACATACAAATATAATTATGTATGTGTAAACACTTTTGTTTTTTGGCTTATGATGCCAAAATTTTCTCCGACGAACAACAATACTGCATTCGAGCGTACATTTTTGTGAGAATGTCTGCATTTTGTTAGCCGTACTTTGCTTGTCTTGCATTTCCTTGACCCACTTGTCAGGCGTAAAAAGAGGCGCATAAAACACCCACGCGCCAGCAAACGGAACAAAACCAACAACCTCTATAACAGTACTTTAATGCCGATTTGCGCATTCAGGTGTAAGACCTGGCAAATATCTCTTCCACTTGGCATTACATTTGTACGGGTATTTACTTGTGCTTGACCTTTCCGCCATTGAACCCTTATACAAGTAGTTATGTAGTACGTTTTGTTGAGTGAGAAAATACATACGAGCATTTTCCACATAAAGATTTGGTGAAAAAGCACAGCTGGCAAATAGCTTCAAAGTAAATGTTTGAATAGGAAATGTTGAATTAAATAAGAATTTTATTTAGTTAAGTTCGCTGTTGCTCGTACTCTGCTGGTATTTGGAGTGCAATTAGGTGTATGGGGCTGATTTCTCAAGTGCTATAAGTGGAAGTTTGCAAGCTAAATATTGGTGTCGT
>NW_016164950.1:0-29403 GCF_001687245.7 Rhagoletis zephyria | reverse complement strand
GACTCCCCAAAATCTCTTTGGGGAATCTGTATGCTGTTACAACAACAACAACAACGTCTGTCCCAGCAAACTACATCACTCCCTATATACGATTACGTATTGGCCACACTATTATTACAAACAGTCATCTACTGAATGGTACCAGTCCTAACCAGTGCCCTTTTTGTGATTCCCCCGTTAGCGTTCTACACATTGTAGCTTTTTGTCCTGTTCTGGCAAATCACAGACATCGCATTTTTGGAAATGATGATCCATTGGATTACTAATGAACCCTTCTACTAACAATGTTAGTCACCCTGTTCCTAAATAAACTTAGCGACATATCGGGTGGCAACATTGTTTTGTGCCATATATCTACGAACAGATGAATTTCGGGTGAATGCTGAACGGATCGCCAAGTCAAGCAGACGTACCAAGAACTCAAGAGTGTTGCTGGAGTGGTGGCGGTCCTTGGCCAGATATATATCTATCTGCGTCGTTCCGGTTACGTAGACCCGACTGTCGTGGGGACAGACGTTGTTGTTGTTGTTGTAGCGGCTACAACAACCCCGCCCAGATCGGTTGGTATCTCAGTCGTTGTCGTCTAGTTCCACTAACGGCAACCCTAGGAAACGTGCAGCTTCTGTGGGATTTGTCCACAGGGACAAGGCCGTTAGGGTTGTCGGGTTTTCCGGGCATGCGAAGAGATGTTTCGAGTCATGTGGGGTCTCTCCGCATGCCGGACACGCATTCGGCACATCCTCATTCAACCTACTCAAGTAGGAGTTCAACCTGCTGCAGTAGCCGGAGCGAAGTTGTGCGAGTGTAGTGCGTGGGGACAGACGTCGAATACGTTGGTTTAGACCGATTAATGTTAATCCGGGAGTAATGATGGGTATAATTCGTCCAGTCAGCTGCTAACTTGGCACTTCTTTGTTGAGCTATAAGCCGGTTTATGTCGCTCTTGATGAAGAGAGAGGAGGTCATTGTAGGGGTGTTGCACATTTCTTTGGCAGTTGTTTCCGCCATCGAATTGCCTTTGATGCCCGAATGACCCGGAACCCACATGATTCTCAGTTTGTGGGGGGAGGCGATAAGGACGTCTCTTAAAGCACAGACAATGTAATTAGTATTGCTGAAGTTTTGTATGGCTTTAAAGCAAGAAAAACTATCTGTGCAAATTACAAATTTCCCTTTACTTTGCTTAGAAAAATTAAAAGCGTGAAGGATGGCAGTAGCTTCAGCTGTGAAAACAGAACAGAAGGGTAGCAGAAGACCGTACGATATAGGTATATTATTTTCTTTCACAGCAGCGAAAGAGGTGTTAGAAGATTTAGATCCATCAGTAAAAATGAACTGCCAGCCACTCGATTTGAACTGATTTGCAACTTCAGAGAATCGGGCTATGTACTCAGAGCTAGTTGTGCTGCCGAGAAACTTAAGTCTATTTGTACAAGGTATATTTATATTATTAAAAGACAGTAACGGAATAGTACAATTTCGTTTCGTAGAGGATGAGATTGAGGCGCCTGAAGAACGTGACCAATTGTATATGAGAGATAGAATTTCAGTAAAAGATACCATAACCGAAAATAGATTAGAAGTTTTAGAAAATAGTAGCAAATCATCAGCGTAAATAAGATGGCTGACATTAGGAAATTTGTTAATGATGACACTAATTTCATCAAATGCAATAATAAAAAGAATAACAGAAAGAGGGGAACCTTGTGGTGTTCCATTATCAAGAGGAAAGGTAGAAGTGAGAATGTTAGAAATGAAAACACTAATTTTATGATTCGAAAGAAAAGATTTTATAAAATTGTATATACGAGGGCCAACTTTCCATTCAATAAGCCGTCTTAATACCACATGGATGCCAATACGGTCAAAAGCTTTTAAAAAATCTATCGAGAGTAACGGATATGTGATTTCTGGAAGACAATGCTTCCGAAACAAAATTATCTAAATGCAAAAGAGCGTCAATAGTGCCCTCCCCCTCTTAAATGTTGTAATGGCATCGCTAACAATACGGCAGCACTATTCAGCGCCGTCGTAATGTTGGTAGCCCTGTTGGAACATACGTTCCACAGGTACTTAAAACCGAGTGAAAAAACGAATGCTAATGCAATTAGACAAACGACTTCAAACCCATCGGTAGTGTAATTTTCCTTAGTCTTTAAATAAAACTAATATTGTTCTTCAAGTGTTGTTAATTTTCTTAAATTCGCAAGTAGTTGACGGGCGTGAATAATTGGCAAATTTTTCTATAAATACAAGTTTGCGGAACCCATAAGAGTTCGGCCAATCTGCCACGAGGGCATAATAATTGTGCATAATTTACTGGTGTCGGCAGCCTAGCAGCGGATTTGTCTCCAGGACGATTTGGGGTAAGCGAGTGGGTTTTTGGCACGTGTGTGCAAAGTTCCAATGAGCGGGCTGCAGGCCCAACATGGCGACCGTGACAGGACGATTTGGGGTAAGCGAGTGGGTTTTTGGCACGTGTGTGCAAAGTTCCAATGAGCGGGCTGCAGGCCCAACAATGCAACCTGTTTAGGGTGGAGAAACTTATTCTTATGAACATACCAGGTGAGCCTGGATGCAATAACCTTCTCCATCAATTTACCAAGGCACGGCAGGAGGGAAATAGGGCGGTAACTACCTACCTCGCAGGGGGGTTTACCTGGCTTCAAAATTGGTATGATCGAGCTCTTCTTCCACAAAACAGGGTAATCACCAGTGATATAGATGTTGTTATAATGTGATACAATACGGGAAAAAAGAAAAGAAGGGAGATGTTTTATGATGATATAGGAGATCTTATCTATGCCAGGTGTTTGCCTCTAACAGTGGATAGAGCTGTGCGGAATTTAAGTAGAGAAAGATTAGCATCTAATAGCTTGGCAGAGGAAGATAGAGCGCTAGGAGGGAGATACGAGGATGAGATAATTGAACATTTAGTAGAATAAAATTGAGAAGGGAAACTAGAGTCAGAGGAGTTATTGGAATAATAGAGAGCAAATTCTTCAGCTATATCCCGTGGATATAGAAGTTT
Source organism: Rhagoletis zephyria (assembly GCF_001687245.7). NCBI lineage: Eukaryota > Metazoa > Arthropoda > Insecta > Diptera > Tephritidae > Rhagoletis > Rhagoletis zephyria. Next base: position 26,372 of record NW_016164950.1, on the reverse strand, counting down.
GCCTCGAGGTGAATTAATTGACGTGATGGAAGAGGAAGATGGAAATCCAGTTAACCTTCTTATAACCGACCAAATTTTTTTGGTGTCACAAGAAGAGTTAATGGAGGAAGTGAATTTTTGGAAGCAAGACATTTTGGCAACTTTAGATGCACGTCGAAATAAAGCGTAAGATTTCTTGTATTGAATAAGATTACGTTTGAATTCATGCCATTTACGTTGTTTATCTTGTCTTAACTCAGGTAGATCACTGTTCCACCATAAGGGGGTAGGCCTAACAGGTTTCGATGACGATACAGGGATAGATTGATTAGCTGCGCATCGAATAATTTTATGAATCCTGGAAGTTTCCTGATTGATATTGGAGGAGGGTGGAAATGAGTTGGAAAATCTAAAACAGGAGTCTTCAAATTTGACCCAGTTAGCTAAATCTGTTTTAAACAAGGATCTGGGCTTATAGGTCGTTAAAACACGGGAAGTAGAGATTTTGGTGACTATAGGAAAGTGATCACTTCCATGAAGATCATCTATTGGATGCCAAGAACATTTAGAGGATAGAAGACGAAAGGGTGATATCAATATGAGTAAAGGAAGAGTGAGTAGAAAAGTGGGTGGGGGATCCATCATTCAGAATAATTCCATTAGAAGTAAGTAAAAAATCTTCAATTTGACGACCTTTAGAATTAGCTGAAGGAGAACCCCAAAGGGGACTCCAAGCATTGAAGTCACCTGCTATAATATAGGGAGTAGAGGAAGAGGGAGTAAGATTATTAAAGTCGGTTAAAGAGAAAAATTCATTAGGAGGAGAATAAGCACAAATAATTGAAATTTTGTTTGCTAACTGGAGCTCTACAGCAACAGATGATATAGAGGAAGTAGGGTAATAGGTAGAATGAGGCAGATTTCTTTTAATTAGGATTGCAATGCCTTGTTTACTATTGGTAATTTGGGGAAGGTTTAGGAGGGTCCAATATAAGCTTTAGGAGTAGGGGCTATGATATTATGTGCAAGGTGGGTTTCATTTAACAAAACGACTGAGGGGTTAATAGTTTTAATTAAGTACTCTAGTTCAATATAGTTATTTAAATAACCATTCATATTCCACTGCAAGAGAGAAATCATGAAGGCAAGAAATAAAAGAAAGGATTACTTAGATGAAGAGGGGGGAGAGGAAAACTCAAGAGTATTAGGTGGGGAGAGAGGAATTTGTTGGGAAAAGGAAAGGGGAGAGACGAGCATTGGGGAAGGAGGAGGGGTGTTGGGTGAAGAGTTATCAAAGTTGGTAACGGGGGAGAAGTTAGGGGAGGGAGAGGAGTCTCCATTAGAAGGAGAAGAATTAGATGCGATGGAAGATTCATATTTTGATTTAATGTTGTTTTCAGTTTTTGTTGATGATTCTATGATTTGGTTGGATGTTTTTGTTATGTTTGCATAGGAATTAGCTTTGGGAGTAAACGGGATTTGGCTGTTATATTTTTTAATGGCTTCACGCATTGAACACTTATTTATAGTTTTAACTTTGAGGATCTCTCTCATCTGTTGGAATTTAGGACATTGGTTCGATGAGGAAGGGTGGTTGCCTGAACAAATAGCATATAAGACTCTAGTGCAATCTGATGGAGAATGGGTGGGGGGGGGATAAGTGTACACGTGGCACAGACTGGGGGATTATGGCAATGCTTAGCTGTGTGACCAATAGATTGGCATACCTTACAACGCATAGGGTTAGGGTAGTATGGACGAACGTCAAGAATCCTCCAGGCGACCTCAATTTTTTCCGGGAGAGTATATTTATCGAAGGTTAACAAGATGGCGCCAGAAGGCTTACGTGTGCTATCAATAATTTTTGAAAATTTATAAGCAGCTGCTACTCCTTGTTCCTTGAGGCCTTCAACTATTTCGTCTTCGGAAACGTGGATTAAGAAGGGCGCATAAATTGTGCCTTTTACCGAATTGAGGTTATTGTGTAACTTTATAGAAATATTTCCAACACCGGGTAATGTCTTAGCATTCAGGAACCTATCAGCAGCTTTCTTATTCTTAGCAAGCAGCAATAAGCTGCCAGTCGTTCCGGTCAAGGCATAAAGAGGTAGAAGTGATTTCTACATTTCTCTCTTTCGAACTGCCACTGAAATGTCAACTCTTAACCTTATACAATTAAAAATTCTAATTTTTTAGTTTACAATTTCAATTGTGAGCTGTGCTACTGATTTCAAATACACAATAAAATGAATTAGATTTACGAGCGGTGTGCTGTGTGTGACAAGAGCCAGGACAACAAACTTTATTGACAAGTGAAAGGAAAAGGGTGGGCCAATAGCTGCGGTGTTTCATTGGAATACTCTTCGTGTGCGTGCGAGAACCATTTTAGGGCCAGTGACTTTATATTTGTTGCCCATTGCAACTGAGTATTTGTAAGCGCTCTCGTTTGTTCCCAGGCCGTACCTGAGGTGTCTGTGGGAAAGAAGTTGTCGGTTTTGAGGCACATACCCAAACTGAGCAAGTATGCCATAAACAAGCACGACTGGATCCACGAGTACACTAACATACTATATAAGCATCCTTTAGGATCTTGAAATAGATACTTCGCCGACCTAAACGGGTGAATGCCGTTCTAGGCATACCGCCCCCAGACACAGACGAGACGGAGCTTCATCTGCCTCGGGAGACGCGAACGACACTTGCACAACTTCGCTCCGGCTACTGCAGCAGGTTAAACGCCTACCTGAGTAGATTGAATGAGGATATGCCAAATGAGTGTCCGGCATGCGGAGAGACCCCACATGACTCGAAACATCTCTTCGCATGCCCGGAAAACGCGGCAACCCTAACGGCCTTGTCCCTGTGGACCAACCCCGCAAAAGCTGCACGCTTCCTAGGGCTGCCGTTAGTGGAACTTGACGACAACGACTGAGATACCAACCGACCTGGGCGGGGTTGTTGTATCCGCTACAACAACAACAACAACATCTTGAAATAGACTTAGAGCACACCACAAACTAGACTACAAGTGATTGTAAGTAGTCCAAAGTTTGGTCCAAGCACATGTAAAATTCTATTTGCATTTAACATTGAATGTCCTAGGCTCGGACCAATTGTCCGCTTCTGCATTACATTGTAACCAATATTAGATATAAAAAAAATAAAAAAAATAAAACTTTTGCCAAATGCGATTCGAATCGGGGTTCTAAGATTTTCTAAGCAGATACTCAGCCTCATTGCGTAAGTCGAAATTAGGCTAAACTGTACGACTCGACAACATTGGCATTGTCAACTGTCGTGCTGAAATAAGCAAACGACGGAAATTGTCGAAAACTATGCAGTGCTGCCAAATTTTTCCGTTTAAATACACTAGACGAGTCGAAATTTTAGGCAATGACATGAAATTTTCGATACGATTCGACTCTCGAAAACGACTTGCATTCGACACGACTCTCGCAATGAGGCTGACTCTCTGTGCATGCCAACGACGCACATGAAAATTCGATGACTAAGTGCCTACATATCAGTAAAGCGTTAATTGTACCCGTTGTGCGCTACTGCGTGACATCGTAACCAATTTTAGATCAAAACTCATACCTTATGCATTACATACATTAGATACAAAACTACTATACCTACGACTATATTTTTCGAGCAACTGGACCAATGTTTCCTTCAGGGAAAATGCTCCTCGAACACTAATGATTCAATTTGGTACATGCATAACAAAGGGTTAATTTATTTGTTTAAATTTTTTGACATTACAGTCAGCTATGAGAGAGCTCGACTGAGTTGTCACTTCTACCTTGTTGAATATACCTTGGTTCCGGTCACGTAGACCCGACTGTCGTGGGAACGTGAAATTTTATTTTTTATCCTTCGTGTATATTTTTTGTGTTTGACAGCTAAGCTCCGCCATTTAATTTGCATATACAATCAGGGGTGATTGTCATTAATTAATAAATTGCGACGAATAAGTTTCAACTAAAGGAATAAAACAACTAACAACTAATAGTGTAGTGTGTAAAGTAAGGTTTTCATTCCCACGACAGCCGGTTCTACGTACCGGAATAACTCGGGTTTTACCCGACCAAGGGCTGTTGTTTCGGCGATCTAACCCCGTTTAGGTCGGCGAAGTATCTCAGAAGTTGTTCGTCCATAGGGCTACATTCGCTACGTTTTCTCCTACTCAGGGCTGGCATCGCGTCAAACCCAGGGCCAGAAACCTACACCTGCTGTGTATGCCAGAGACGACTACACCACAACTCCACCTCTGTCAAGTGCAATGCTTGCGAGGGGTGGTTTCACCTCAGAGTCTGCTCAGGACTACGGACACATCGGCAGTGGACCACGTCGTATGTGGCCCCCTGCTGCTCAAACAGAGAAGCCTCCACGGCTAACCTCAGTCCACCAGAGCAGCCTCACACAGTCACCACAGCACAACATAATAGCACCACAGACCATACCACAGCCACGACAGACCATATAACCACACACAGCCGCACCACCACCCACACGCCGCCGCCAACAACTCCTGGTTCCTCCTACAATCTGCACGGCATGTCAGACCAGGATTCCGTAATGTGACATCAGTCAAGTGCAACACCTGCCTTGGCTGGTGCCACTTTAGGGCATGCTCTGGTCTGCGTACCACGCGAGACTGGACGAGGAACTTCGAGGGCCCGTGTTGCGCTGCTCGGTCGCTTACCCCAACTGCTACGCCTCCCGCCACCACCACAGGGCGGCAACCATCACAGCAGCGCACTTAGCCAACGGCAGTAAGAACACACACATCCCTTACACACACAACCCACACCACAACACGTCTCCCGAACCACATGAAGCTCCTTCAATTTAACTGTAACGGGCTACAGAGCAAGATTGAGGAGATAACCGTCTTCATGTGTCGGCATGGTATATTAATAGCTGCGGTCCAAGAGACGAAGTTGCACAGCAATTCAACATTGTTGAATTGTGCCGGGTACAACGTGCACCGTCGAGATCGCGAGCGAGATAATGGTGGTGGCTTTGCGTTCATCACGCACCGCACCGTACAGTATCGTCTTATCGAAGCAGACATCGACCGCAGGGATACCACCCTAGAATGTCAGGGCATTGCTATCCGGTCAGGCGATGTCGAGCTCGAAATATTTAACATATACATACCCCCTGTCACCTGCTGCCCGGCAGGATATCACCCTGATATAGGTGCGCTCCTCAGAGGTGAAAACCGTATGGTAGTAGGTGACTTTAATGCGCACCACGATCTTTGGCACTCAAGCCTGTCAAACGATCGTAGGGGAACAGAATTGGCTGAGCAGATAGACGATTCGACATTCTGCACAATGAACGACGACGCACCCACCAGGATTATGGGTAACTGCAGCTGCTCGCCAGACATCATAATAGTCAGCGCTGGTCTGATAAACAGCATAACATGGCGACCTATGCTGACTTTAGCATCAGACCATCTACCCATAGTCATCTGGATAGATAAACCAACCGACTTTGCCTCCGCTAAGCACCGGACCTATATCAACTTCTCTAAAGCTGATTGGAAAGGTTACGCGGTCCCACACCAACCGACGTCCATCTCGGTGAACGTAAGTTCCGCAGGGCTGTCACTGCTGCTGCAGCTCGCTTCATACCGGCAGGATGTATAACGGACCCACGTCCAAACCTCGCTGCCGAAGCGGCTGTTCTAGCCGATGAGCGGGACAGCCTTCGTCAGGCCGATCCCGGAGATCCCCGTATTAGGGATCTCAACGCGGAGATTCGGCAACTAGTAAACGTACATAAGCGGAAGAAGTGGGAGGAGCATCTGAAGACCTGTAACTTCGCCTCTGGTGTGAGTAAGCTTTGGTCAACCGTGAGGTCACTGTCCAATCCGACGAGGCACGACGACAGAGTCGAAATTTCTTTCGGCGACCATGCTTCGTCGGACCCGGAGCGATGCGCGAGCTATTTTAGCCGGCAGCTCATACTGCATCCTCCGGTGGACAAAGCCAAGCGTCGAGTGACCAGAAGGCTGCACAAACTGCCAACAACTTGTGCCCCCCTTGCTTTCACTTGCGGTGAAGTTCAGGTGGCCATCGGGAAGGCGAAAGCCTCTAAAGCCATGGGTCCCGACGGAATATGCATGCTGATGCTGAAAAATTTGGGTCCTGCGGGGGTAGCGTCCCTAACGGAGGTCCTCAACTTGTCCATGGCCACTCTCATCATCCCAGACATCTGGAAGGTGGGGAGAGTGGTCCCACTGCTCAAACCGGGGAAACCCGCCAACATAGGAGATTCTTATCGTCCGATAACACTCCTTTCCCCGGTAGCGAAGACACTCGAGGCCTTGCTACTCCCGTACTTCACAAACCACTTGACCCCAGCGAAGCATCAGCATGGCTTCCGTAAAGTGAACAGCACAACAACAGCACTTAACGCCATAAACACTCAGATAACTCGTGGCCGTAACTGTAAACGTCCCTGTGAGAGAACGATTCTAGTAGCGTTGGACCTGTCAAAGGCTTTTGACACTGTCAGCCATTCCACGCTACTAGAAGATATAGAGGCTTCCTCTCTCCCACAGAGTCTCAAACGGTGGTCGGCAAATTATCTGAGTGGTCGACACTCGTCGGTAATGTTTAGAGACAAATCGAGCAAACTTAGAAAAATCAAACAGGAGGTTCCACAGGGTGGTGTCCTTTCCCCACTACTGTTTAACTTTTACATTTCAAAGCTCCCTCAACCACCAGAGGGAGTCTCGATTGTCTCTTACGCCGACGATTGCTCGATCATGGCGACTGGGAATGGAAAGTAAACGGATATCTCTCTGACCTTTCTCGCTTCTTCACTGCAAAGTGTCTAGCCCTCTCCCCTACGAAATCTTCTGCGACCCTGTTTACAACCTGGACGAAGGAGGTCAGGCTACCGCTAGGAATTCACGTCGATGACACACCAATTCCGACGGTGAATAATCCTAAAATACTCGGAGTGACATTCGACATCCTGCTCTCCTTCTCTGCGCACACAACCGCTATTGTCAATAAAGTACAGAGCCGCAACAAGGTCCTCAAGTCGCTAGCCGGCAGTACTTGGGGCAAAGACAGAAACGCTGCGGCTATAGGCCGGCCGGTTGTAAACTACGCAACAACAGTGTGGTCGTCGGGGACTAGTAGGACGCAGTGGACGAAGCTACAGACGGTACAAAATACAGCACTCAGGACAGCGACAGGATGCCTCCTGATGACACCAGAACACCATCTCCACGATGAGGCAAAAATGCTCCAAATTAGAGAGCACAACACGATGCTCTGCAAGCAGTTTCTTGTTGGGAGCCACAGATGTGGCCACCCAAATAGACAGCTGCTTGCAGAGGAGCCCTCGCCGAGGCATGTCAGGAGGCATCTATATGAACTGACGGACGAAGTCCAGAGGTTCATTAAGCAACCTCTGGACCCGTCAGCCCATAGACAGGCCCTGAACGGCATTCACAGGGACGCAGTCTCGAGTTATGTAGACTCAAGACCTGTGAATGCCGTTCTAGGCACACAAACAACGGACATTGACATGACGGAGCTCCATCTGCCTCGTGAGACCAGAACGACAATAGCCCAACTTCGCTCTGGCTACTGCAGCAGGCTAAATTCCTACCTGTGTATGTTAAATACGGATGTGCCGAACGAATGTCCGGCATGCGGAGAGACCCCTCACGACTCGAAACATCTCTTGGCATGCCCGGAAAACCCCACAACCCTAACGGCGTCGTCCCTATGGACTGACCCCATAGAGGCTGCACGCTTCTTGGGGCTGCCGTTTGTGGAACTCGACGACAACGACTGAGATATCAGCCGATCTGGGCGGGGTTGTTGTAGCCGCTACAACAACAACAACAACGATCCGGTTTGGGTTTCGGTTTTGCCAAGTGTTTCCGTTTCGGCTTTGGTTTCGCTCTTCAAAATTTATTTCGGTTTTGATTTCGGTTTCGTTCCGGTTCGGTTTTGGAATAAAAACATGAAAACAAATTTGGCAAAAAAAAATTATTTATTAAATAAATATGTTACTTTCCAAAGTTTGTTTTGGGCGAAATTAAGCATTATGATTAATTTTAATTTATATAAAGAAAACACCTCTGAATCAATTATATAAACTAATAACCATATTCCACCACATTTGCCTAGATCTAAATGCAGAAATTTGTTTATTATTATATTTATTATATAATGAGGGTTCTTGCTGATAAGTATTTGATATACATACATATAAGTAAGTCTGATTTTCACAGAAATTTTGTTGATACTGAAATATGCACGCACCTTTGGTCTTGAAAATATCCTCTTACTTAGCTGCTCCAAGTATGTAAATCAAGATCATAGATGTACACGTACTCCAAATTGTAGACGTGCAGTACTCGACGTTTTACTGCATAAATGTGCAGCACTAAGTTTGAAAAGTGCACTTACCCGACGTTTTAGCAAAATATACTCACTGCAACTTTAAAGTGTGATCGGTTTTAAATTACCAATGACTTCACGGCTCCACTATTCGATTCAAAGTGATCTTTATTTTATGTTATTTTCTAACAAGCATTCTTACAGTTATGCCTTACGATAGAAACACAAAATCACTTAAGGTCTAACCACATAATGCTTAATCTATTACTTAGAACAAAAACCTTACACTCTGTACTGACTACTACTACAACTCGGCCGTCCTGACAATTAGAATCTCCTGATTCTACGCCGAAATACTTTTTGCTATGTATCTGGCCTATCTCTGGACTCGTCTCTTCGAACCCCGGAATTTTTACATTGGTACCATGGTTTGAGGTTTGTCACCGACCAGGTGCCGTTATATGGTATCTGTGATTGCTGAAATCCCTCTACGTCTTCCACTAAGTAGCGGTCATTTTCTAAAATCTTAGATACTTTGTATGGTCCCTTAAACTTGGGGATTAGCTTACTGGACGCTCCTACTTGTGAATTAAGGTTAGAAATTACTACATAGTCTCCTACCTCGAATTTATGCGGTCTTCGCCGCTTAGCGTCTGCATAACTTTTGTTATAATCCTGTGCTTTTCTTTGCTCTTTTTCTACCCGACTTCTAATGTCTTCTATAGTCCTGGTATTTGTTTGTATTAGATCTAGAACATTTTCTTTCAGACTGTCTATGACTTCCCCTCTTTGTGTTACGCCGAACAGTACTAGGCTAGGTTGTTCTTTGATTGCCATGTGAACCGTGTTATTCATTGAGTATTCTACCGATTCTAAAACTTTTTCCCAGGACAAATCATTTTCTGCATTTACCATTTTCGCTATCATTGGTCCTAGGCTTTTGTTAACGATTGCTACTTGACCATTCCCTTGGGGCGAACTCGTTGCTACCTGTTATTTTCTAAAAACTCCTCGAATTCTTTGGATGTGAAGCAGGTTCCTCTGTCTGACACTATACATTTTGGTCTACTATAAGCTCTAAAATAGTCTTTAAGTGACGCAATTGCCTCCTTTGACGCGGTCGTCTTTGCTGGATATAAGCGTACGAATTTTGTGAACGCATCTACTATCGCTAATATGTGCTTATACTTCGTATTCTTACTATTAATCGGTCCATAGTGGTCAACATGTACCATTTCGAATGGCCTGTTTCCTTTGGGAATTATATTCAAAAATCCCTCTTTTTTCCCACTTTTATTAGAAAACGCTATATATTTTAAACAATTCCGTATATGTTCTGCCGCCTTTTTTCTCGNATATGTTCTGCCGCCTTTTCTCTCATGTTGGGAAACCAATAACTTTTACCTACAGTCTCGACAACCTTATCTATGCCCGTATGCCCCATCTCGTCATGGTATTTATAGAATACATGTTGTTCCATAGAATCCGGTACGTAGAAAAATAGGTCATTGCCTTTTTTCCTATAAACTATGCCATTTCTCATTTCGTAGTGGCTATTTTCCGTTGTTTCTAAAGTTTTCCTTATTTCTGTTATGCGTTCATCCCTATTTTGACATATTATTAAATTTTCCTCAAACGTGTTCGTATGTATAACTAAAACATTGTTAACTCTGCTTAAAGCATCGACGTGCTTCATTATTTTGCCTATTCTATGCTCAGCTCGTAGTCGAAGTTTTGCAACTCTAGCGCCCACCTGGCAATTCTCGGATTCATATCCTTCTTATTAAGAGTAAGTGTCAAGGAATTGCAATCGGTAACAATTTTGAACCTGATACCTTGTAAATACACTCGAAACCTTTTTAGTGCGTAAATTATTGCCAAAGTTTCCAGTTCAAAACTGTTCTTTTGGAACAGTATTGCTCCGAAGCCTAAAGCACTTGCGTCGCAATGTAGTTCTGTTATATCGTTAGGTTCGTATATTGCCAATACCGGGGATTCCACTAACTTTTTTTTTAGGCTATTAAAGGTTCCCAGTTCCATTTCACCGAACTGAAATTTTTTGTCTTTTTTCGTAAGGTCATAGAGGGGTTTAGCAACAGTTGAAAAATCCTTAATAAACCTGCGAAAATATGAGCACAGACCAAGAAAACTCTGGACTTCTTGAACTTTAGTCGGAAATGAAAAATTTTCAATGGCTTTTAACCCTTTTTCATCAGCTTTTATACCTTCATTCGTTATCACATAGCCTAGGTAAGATACTCTCGATTGTAAAAACTCACATTTGTCTAACCGTAGCTCTAAACTATTTTGCACTAACCTTATGAAAACTTTCTGTAAAATGTCTAACTGCTGTTCAATACTCTGCGTTGTGATCATGATGTCGTCGAGGTATATGATAACCTCCCCACTTCGAATCATGTCTGCGAAAATTTTATTAATCAATTTCTGAAAGGTTGCTGGAGCATTTCTCAGCCCGAACGGCATCCTGAGGAATTCATATTGCCCTAGTGGCGTCGTAAAAGAGGTGTATTTTATAGAATCTTCGCTCATAAAAACGTTGCAAAATGCATTCTTAAGATCTAGTTTGGTGAAAATTCTTTTGTTCACTAGCCTGTCTAGTAAGTCATATCTATAAGTGGCATGGGGTAACTGTCTTTTGACGTAACTTTGTTTAACTTCCTGTAATCAACGCACATCCGTAATTCTCCTGTTTTTTTCTTTACCAATACTATTGGTGATACAAACTCTGACTCACTAGGCCGTATGTAATCCTTTGCTAAATATTCGTCTATTATTTTCTGCAGTTCTTGCTTCTCGTTATACGATAATCTTCTAGGGGTACAACTGAACGGCTTATCAATTTCTAGCACTAATCGCATTTCCTTTCTTACCATAGGTCTAGTCGGTCGTTTGGAGTTAACATACGTTCTACTGAAAATATCACGGAAACGTTTTCCATCGCTGTATTCTACTTCTTCACCAATTTTGTAACCTGTTTCTTCGGTTTTATCATTATCGCTTCTTATATCTATTGCTAAAATTTGACTAACGAACTCATCATACACTTCACTACTTTCATTTGTTCCCACTACTTTGTCATTATCTTCGGCCTTATACATTTTCTCAACTTCGCAAACTTTGCTACTTTCATTTGTAACCATCACGTTGTCTTTGTCTTCGGGAATATACATTTTATCAAATTCGTTAAATTTTACTTCCAGTTGAAACCACTAATTTGTCTTTATCTTCAGCCTCATGCACTTTCTCAACTTTGTTAACATTGTTTTCAACGTCTACTTCTACTGTCTTATCCATAAATTCAATATTGCCAATTTTTAATTTTGCGTCGCACTCATTTATAAAGTTCCTCCCTAGTATCACCGAATAACCAATTGACTCATTGGGAACCACCAGAAGTTTAATTAACACTTGTTTATTCAAAACTTTAACATAAACTTTAATTTTTCCATACACTTTTAGAAATGATTTGTTTAATCCATAGTAGCAACTCTGCACTTCTAATATCTGCACCCTTGTTGGAACCAAAGCTTGTTTAATTAAACTTATAGGGCTTCCGGAGTCAACTAGGCATTCTACGAACATTACAGTATTAGATTCGGTTATGATACTTAAACTAAAATAACTTACAAGTGTTTTTTGCTGGCGTCTTCTTATACTGCTTCAGTTAGGTGCGTAGTATCCCTGCTCTCCGCATGCAAAGCACGATCCGGCCTCCCGTTTCGGTTTTTGGCACTCCTTGCCATAGTGACCCGTACAATTGCAGTTATAGCATCTCAGCCTATCGCCCGTTGGAACGTTTGTAGTAGTAGTAGTTGTTGTTGTTGCCTTTCTAGGCGGTGGTTGTGGTAGTGTAATCGAGCAAAATGCCCTAATAACTTCGCTCGCCGTTGAACAATTTTGTAGCTTGGCTTGGATACGCAGTTGCCTGTCTGGTATGCCTTCGACTAAATAATCTGCTAACTCGCCGTCGCTAAGGTTTAGTCCACTGCTAAGAACGCACTTGTCGTTGAAGTAATTTGGGAAGCTTTCATCAGATGACCACATACGTTTTTCGAATTTTCGCCGTTTCTCGAATTTGTTTTCATATGATGCAAACACTGATTTCATTTCCTTCAACAGCTCATCAGTGTTTTTTGGAAATGTTGTCTTTGCGTTGTACCAAGCTAAGGCTGCACCTCTCAACTTTAAATGAACAACAACGCCCATTGGAGCGTCGTCCACGTTAAATACGTCCCTGTAGTGAAGCAGTTGCTTCTGCCAAGCGTTAAAATCGTCGCCACCCTCGTATTTCGGAATAATTTCCTTCAGCATCTCGAAAACATTATTTGCGTCTTTTTGTTTGCTTGTGCTGACCGCCATTTGGTCTTTTTCCAACAACCGTTTTTTTTAACTGTAGTACTTCTAGTTCTTTCTGCACCAACTCTAGCTTGAGCTGCTCCATCTCTACGTTGTCTCGCTCACACACAGATTGGTTCGGCTCGTTATGCTGCGTTGTTCATTGTCTTTGTCCAAACGGTCTCCAAATGTACCGCTACGTACACTAGCCACGCCACTTTGTACAAACACTACATCGTCGCCGTTGTTAACCTCTTTTGACGCACCGTTGATAACCTCTTTTGACGCACCGTTGTTGACTTCTTTTGACGCACCTTTGTCATTCCTTTGCCGCTCAACCATATCTTTGCCCGCAACGTTTTCTTTTTCCGTAACGTTTTCTTTACCACTGCTCGCTCCATCTTCCGCACCATTGTCTTCGCCCGGGCAGATTCCTCGGGCTTCTGCCGATAGTTCTTTCAGTCTAGCAGCTAGCGACGCCTTTGCACCGCTTGCGTTGACACCTACAGCAGCGCACCAGCTTTTCAATTGCAGAAGCGAGTACTTCTCAGAGTTGACTCCTTCGGACTCCATACTTTGTTCTTTTGTAGGAATGGGTCTAACGACCACTTTTGATGAAATATGCACGCACCTTTGGTCTTGAAAATATCCTCTTACTTAGCTGCTCCAAGTATGTAAATGTGCACGTACTCCAAGATCATAGATGTACACGTACTCCAAATTGTAGATGTGCAGTACTCGAAGTTTTACTGCATAAATGTGCACCACTAAGTTTGAAAAGTGCACTTACCCGACGTTTTAGCAAAATATACTCACTGCAACTTTAAAGTGTGATCGGTTTTAAGTTACCAATGACTTCACGGCTCCGCTATTCGATTCAAAGTGATCTTTATTTTATGTTATTTTCTAACAAGAATTCTTACAGTTGTGCCTTACGATAGAAACACAAAATCACTTAAGGTCTAACCACATAATGCTTAATCTATCACTTAGAACAAAAACCTTACACTCTGTACAGACTACTACTACAATACTATTTAAATTACAATGTCTTAAACGTTGAGGAAAGGGAACGCAAAAAACCACATTTCGTGCCCAGAATTTGAGAAACAGCTGATTCACGTTGTTTTTGTTTTTGTCATTTCAATGCAAACACTTGAAAATTTAATTTTGGTTTCACAAATTTGATTTTAAGTATAAAGATAGAAAATACATCAACAGGCCATTCACTATTCCTTAAAAGCACCAAGTAAATGCAGGCAACATGATATGCACTTTGACACTTTATCTATTTCTACCCGGAGAAAAAGTCCGGGCTGTTTCGCGCAGGAAGAAGAAGTCACTTACGATCCAATACGTTCCCATTTTCGCTCTGTATTACCCATTTTGTTGAGTACACGAATGATTTCTGGGCTATTTTGGGCACACGCGGGATACCGCATTGCGTACGAGAAAGAAACTACTTAAATATAACACTGTACGGCAAAATCAACTTTTTTCCGGGTATTATTTCTTCGAAAAATTAGATTACTTATATTTCAAACAATTTTGAACAGATTTTTAAAAAATTTACATCATTGTAAAGGTGATTAACCCTCCTTTTTTTGATGTGCATATTTGTATACTTCGAATATAAAAATTTTAGAAAAAACACAGTTTAAATGAAAAGATACATTTTTTTATAAAAAAAAATATTTTAAACAAAAAACTAACTAACCGATTTTTAAAAAATTGTATCGTTGCAAATATGGTTAAATTCCCTCTCTTCTGATATGCATATTTGTATACGTCGCATATAAAAATTTGAGAAAAAAACACATTAAAAGAAAAAAAATACCTTAAAAAAAATATTGTAATCAAAAAAATCACTAACCGATTTTTAAAGCGGTAGTATCGTTGTAAAGGCAATTAAACCCGCTTTCTTCTGATATGCATATTTGTATACTTTGTGTATAAAAAAAAAAAACAAAAAAAATAAAAAAAATACTAACCAATTTTTAAAAAATTGGTATCATGTAAATGCAATCAAACTCATTTCTTCTGATATGCATATTTGAATACTTCGTATATAAAAATTTAAGAAAAACCGCATTTAAAGGAAAAAATAAACTTTTTTTTTATAAAAAAAAATATTTCTAACAAAAAAGTGCCAACCGATTTTTAAACAATTGGTACCGTTGTAAAGGCGATTAAAAATTTGAGAAAAAACATTTAAAAGGAAAAAATACTAATTTTTTCTTATAAAAAATATTTTAAACTAAAAAATTACTAATTAGAAATACAATTGAATACTTTACTTAAATAAAAAAGATTTTTTTTTGTCTTTTTTTATATTTAATTTAAATCAGCAATTTGTTGTACTATAAAAGATTATATCTTATTGTACTAATGTTTATACATTTATAAAATGAAATGAAAACCTGTTATATAAAAAATCAAAAACCATGGTGTTATTATATTTTTATGTGCCTTCGAAGCATACAAATATGCATATCAGAACAAAAAGAGGGTTTAGTCGGCTTTACAACGATACGTTTTTTAACATCGGTTAGTAATTTTTTTGTGAAAATTATTTGTATTTAAACAAAAAAAATCTATTTTTTCCTTTAAATGTGCCTTTTTCACATTTTTATCTACGAAGTCTACAAATTTTCATAGGGGATTAAATCACAATTACAACGATATGAATCTATTATTAAAAATCAGTTCAAAAGTTTCTGAAATATTAAGTTTTTAATTTTTTGAAGATCTGACCTTTGACTCGTTATAGCACCTGTAATATAAGTTCTCACAAAAAAAGTTATATACCATATAAATCTTAATTATATTAAACGAGCAATTCTTGTATATATACCGTCGTTTAAAGTACAAAACCGCGTATCGTCATTCTGCAAAACCGCGTAACTGACATTGGCTGCCAAAAATTGGATTTGCTCACACAAGCTCTTGGCTCAATCCTTATCCATTCGTCCTGAAATATACTAGCCTGAAATGCGATTTCTTTATNATTTGAGAAACAGCTGATTCACGTTGTTTTTGTTTTTGTCATTTCAATGCAAACACTTGAAAATTTAATTTTGGTTTCACAAATTTGATTTTAAGTATAAAGATAGAAAATACATCAACAGGCCATTCACTATTCCTTAAAAGCACCAAGTAAATGCAGGCAACATGATATGCACTTTGACACTTTATCTATTTCTACCCGGAGAAAAAGTCCGGGCTGTTTCGCGCAGGAAGAAGAAGTCACTTACGATCCAATACGTTCCCATTTTCGCTCTGTATTACCCATTTTGTTGAGTACACGAATGATTTCTGGGCTATTTTGGGCACACGCGGGATACCGCATTGCGTACGAGAAAGAAACTACTTAAATATAACACTGTACGGCAAAATCAACTTTTTTCCGGGTATTATTTCTTCGAAAAATTAGATTACTTATATTTCAAACAATTTTGAACAGATTTTTAAAAAATTTACATCATTGTAAAGGTGATTAACCCTCCTTTTTTTGATGTGCATATTTGTATACTTCGAATATAAAAATTTTAGAAAAAACACAGTTTAAATGAAAAGATACATTTTTTTATAAAAAAAAATATTTTAAACAAAAAACTAACTAACCGATTTTTAAAAAATTGTATCGTTGCAAATATGGTTAAATTCCCTCTCTTCTGATATGCATATTTGTATACGTCGCATATAAAAATTTGAGAAAAAAACACATTAAAAGAAAAAAAATACCTTAAAAAAAATATTGTAATCAAAAAAATCACTAACCGATTTTTAAAGCGGTAGTATCGTTGTAAAGGCAATTAAACCCGCTTTCTTCTGATATGCATATTTGTATACTTTGTGTATAAAAAAAAAAAACAAAAAAAATAAAAAAAATACTAACCAATTTTTAAAAAATTGGTATCATGTAAATGCAATCAAACTCATTTCTTCTGATATGCATATTTGAATACTTCGTATATAAAAATTTAAGAAAAACCGCATTTAAAGGAAAAAATAAACTTTTTTTTTATAAAAAAAAATATTTCTAACAAAAAAGTGCCAACCGATTTTTAAACAATTGGTACCGTTGTAAAGGCGATTAAAAATTTGAGAAAAAACATTTAAAAGGAAAAAATACTAATTTTTTCTTATAAAAAATATTTTAAACTAAAAAATTACTAATTAGAAATACAATTGAATACTTTACTTAAATAAAAAAGATTTTTTTTTGTCTTTTTTTATATTTAATTTAAATCAGCAATTTGTTGTACTATAAAAGATTATATCTTATTGTACTAATGTTTATACATTTATAAAATGAAATGAAAACCTGTTATATAAAAAATCAAAAACCATGGTGTTATTATATTTTTATGTGCCTTCGAAGCATACAAATATGCATATCAGAACAAAAAGAGGGTTTAGTCGGCTTTACAACGATACGTTTTTTAACATCGGTTAGTAATTTTTTTGTGAAAATTATTTGTATTTAAACAAAAAAAATCTATTTTTTCCTTTAAATGTGCCTTTTTCACATTTTTATCTACGAAGTCTACAAATTTTCATAGGGGATTAAATCACAATTACAACGATATGAATCTATTATTAAAAATCAGTTCAAAAGTTTCTGAAATATTAAGTTTTTAATTTTTTGAAGATCTGACCTTTGACTCGTTATAGCACCTGTAATATAAGTTCTCACAAAAAAAGTTATATACCATATAAATCTTAATTATATTAAACGAGCAATTCTTGTATATATACCGTCGTTTAAAGTACAAAACCGCGTATCGTCATTCTGCAAAACCGCGTAACTGACATTGGCTGCCAAAAATTGGATTTGCTCACACAAGCTCTTGGCTCAATCCTTATCCATTCGTCCTGAAATATACTAGCCTGAAATGCGATTTCTTTATACAAAAGAGAATCGTTTTGAAATATGAATGTTTTTACTCTCTAGAAAATAATTTATGCAACCTCACATACGCGGTTTTGCATTATCTTGATACGCGGTATTGCATTTTCCTGATACGCGGTTTTGTACTTTAAACGACGATATATATATATCCATAGGGTTCTCGAAAACGGCTCTAACGATTTTGATTAAATTTTTTACACAGATAATGTTTTCGATTTTAAGGTTATCTGAATAGGCATTATCTCCGAGAAGACTCGTATAAGGTTGCCACCTATTCGAAATTAGTTACAAATTAATTAAAACATCATAATAAAAATTTTTTTAATTAACGTTGCCACGCTTCTATGTAAATCAAATTTGTATTTTGTTAATTTCAATCAGAATTTTTTGTAAGTATACACAGTACATATACGCTCAAGATTTGTACTTTTAATTCCAGCGTATTTCGGAATGGGGTTGCCGCCTAAATTTTAGAGTAAGAAATTTACTTACTAGATATCGAAATCCAATTTTTTTTTTCAATTTCAAAATATTTTTTTAAAGTTATCCAAATCTTAAAAACTTTAAAAAGTATATGCACTCCGGGCAAAGCTCGGTCAACCTGGTACTAAGAGTAAAAGGCGGACCCCGTCTGCATTTTTACTTGTTTTGCTTTTTACGTGCAATAATTAAAAATAATTTTTTACCAAAGGTCCAATTTCGAACTCCGAAGGCCCATATCTCGAAATCACTTTTTTACCTCCCTTTTATCAGCTCGGGATGTAACTATGTTATATTGATGCGCCTAAAAGATGCAGCGATTTCTATTCTCAAGTTAAATATCTGATGACAGTACGAATGAAAATTACAATAGCGAGGTTTTAGTTTTTTAAACTATAATTTTATTTACTTATGACTCAATCTCTTAAAAAAGTTGGTTTGGTCTAATACCCAGCCGAGTGCTGTGCAGTGTAATTAATCGATTATCGATTCACAGCCACAAAGTCATCAGCAGATACACAGCAACAACGACATCACCAGATTCGTTTAAATGTTTCCTTTTTGCTGTAAAATTGAAGATGTATGAAAACTAAAATATAATAGTGGAATTCGCGCTTCTGTATATTCGCTGTATCCTGCGTAAGTGTAACTGGTCGAGCGTGTGGTTGTTGTTGTTGCATGTGTATTTGATGTACCGCTAGCAACAACAAATCACACGCTCATGCAGTTACAATTACACAACATACAACGAATACACAGAAGAGCGAATTCCCCTAATGGTTATTTTCGTCAAATATTTACTACATAATTAGATAGATAGATAATTAATAGAGGTATGCACTGCGACCAACAGGTCTATTGTGCCCTCAGCCGTTTACAGTACCTCATCTAATCCTAGAGAGCCCAAAAAATTGAGGAAATCCCCAGGGGTTAGCGATTGTATTGCTTCGTCACTTGGCCAGTAGTGGCCCAGGTACCTCTCCCGTCTTCTCGCGACCGCCTCGCATTCNTTGAGGAGATCCCCAGGGATTAGCGATTGTATTGCTTCGTTACTTGGCCAGTAGTGGCCCAGGTACCTCTCCCGTCTTCTCGCGACCGCCTCGCATTCGCTAAGCAGGTGCACGGGAGTCTCCTCAGTCACGTCGCAGAAACGACATAGGTCGTTTGACCAGATCCCTAGCTTGTTTAGGTGGCCTCTCAGTCTGCAGTGATCCATCAGAAAACCTGTTATAATCCTTAGTTTTCCTTTGGATAGATTGATAATTGCCCTGTACCTCGTAAGGTTGTAGCCTCCCAGTAGGTGTTTTGCTTGACGTAAACCTGTAGTGTTACGCCAGTGTTGCTTCCTTAGTCTGTTCCTTTCTTTCTTCAGCTCTTCCTTGATTGTGCTAGGTCCAATCGCTAGGAAGGGCTCAGGCCCTATAGGGGACGAGGCGGCCGCCATTCTAGCTAGTCGGTCCGCTTCCTCGTTGCCCGCAACTCCTATGTGACCTGGTACCCAAGTTAATTGGATATCGTTGTGCTCCGCCAGGTTGTTGAGCCTATCGATGCACTCAAGAACCAAGGACGACTTGACCTCAAATGATGAGAGGGCCTTGAGTGCCAGCTGGCTGTCGCTCAATATTAAAATTCTCTCGTTACGGTAATTCTTACGTAGGTTAATCTCTGCACACAGACTGATGGCATAGACCTCCGCCTGGAAGATACTCGGGTATGCCCCTATGGGTACCGAGAGCTGTAGCCTCGGCCCGTAGACGCCAGCCCCAATGCCTTGCGGAGTCTTCGAGCCGTCTGTGTACCATTGCAACGAGCTCGATTGGATCAGCCTCTCCATGAGAGAGGTGCTCCAAGTCGACTTGGTGCAAAGCTCTATTTTGAAATTCCTGTCAAAGTTAAACACCTTAGGCCTATCGTCTCTGAGGAGTAAAGCTAACGGAACTTGGGAGCCTAGCTTGTCTCTGTTCCTTAATGATATGGTTTTGTCTCTGCCAAAGCCTTCTCTCGCGAAATTTAGTAGAGTTCGCTTTGCAGCCTGTTCTATGGTAAGGTGCAGCGGCTCGAGCTCGAGCATCACTTCCAGCGCTGCCGTCGGACATGTGCGCATCGCCCCCGTAATGCATACACATGCCAGACGTTGAAGCTTGGTGAGGGATTGCCTCACCGTGGTGAGAGTGGTTCTCGAGACCCAAGCCACTGCTCCATAGGTGACTATTGGTCTAACTATCATGGTATACATCCATCTCAGGATCTTGGGACTACAGCCCCAGGTTTTCCCTGCCAGGCGTTTGCATACCATTAGTGCCCTCGTAGCTTTGAAAGTGACCGCCTCAACATGTGATAGGCACACGCTTGATGCGTGTGGGGATTTTCGCGCTGCTGGCTTTGCAGTGGGCGCTGGAAACGACAGCTAGTTGTTGTGGATACAGATCCGGGTGGTGGTGGCGACGTAAAACGGTGACGGCGATGATGTGGAATCGATGGCGATGCTCCTGAGTTGGCGTTGGTGTTACTTGCGGCTCACTACGCTGGATTAGAGCGACTGTAAGTTCACGCGAAAGTCTCTACTGCAATGCTCCTGATACAAGGTGCGGCTGGCAGCGCAGAGGACTACGACTGGCAAATTTGGGATTGGACGCGGTGTGGCGGACTTTTCGCGGAACCGGCAAGGGGGCTGCGATAGGCATAGACTTTCCGAAAAGAAATACACAAGCACTTTATTCTTTGCGAAAACTAATGTCTATTTATTTACAAAGTTCACTGCGATTCCAATATACTACTGCGAATGTTTGAGGTTAAGTGAAAACTTTTAAGATTTTGTAAACGATTGCAAATTTACAATTTTGTGACCGCTCGGCTCAGTTGAGGAAAAATTTGTGTGTGTATATAAGTTTTTTTTCTTCTGTTGGCAATTTGTCAACCTAAAACGTCAGCTGCGCGCTGCTTTACCTACGCGCATTGCCAACCACGCAAATTCATAAAATATTTCAAAGTTTACAATTTATGGTATTCACTAATTACAATGTTTTTGCAAGTTAGGTAATTCAAAGGCAAAAGATACATTACGTAGGTAGTTGCGCTAGACAATTCAAAGGCAAAGGATACAATATGTAGATAGATAACAATTCTAGAGTTACTCAATTTTTAAAAATAGTTCATGGTTGCGACGGTTAAACGGCATGGGTCGCTCGTTTAACCATGTGCCTTCCATAGAAGTTTAGAATCCAGTGTTAGTCCCAGGTATTTAACTTCGGTGCTGACGTTGATGGCGACCCCATTCAAAGAAATGTTCCTCATGCCTGGAAGCGTTCTTCTTCTAGTGAAAGGGACGATAACCGTTTTAGAGGGGTTGATGCTGAGGCCCATGTCCACGCACCAGCCTCTTGCCAGGTTTAGTCCCCTTTGCACTATATCACAGAGAGTGCTCACGAACTTTCCTCTGGCGATAATCACAATGTCATCCGCATAGCCTTGGCAGCGGATGTCATTGTCCGTGAAAATCCGTAGGAGTTCGTCCACAACTAAGCTCCACAGGAGAGGGCATAAGACTCCTCCCTGCGGGCAACCTTTTGTAGTTTAAAGCTGTACCACGCTGTCCCCGTCGGTTTCAGCGAGTCTTGAATTTAGTAGCCTGGCTATCCAACTGCAGATCGTTGCCTGCGCATTGCGTCTTTCNAGTGCCCGGTCGACACTGATATGAGAGGTGTTATCAAACGCCCCCTCAATGTCGATGAAGGCACAGAGTACTGTTTCCCCACACTCAAATGCATCTAGTACTTCCGTAGATAGGGTGTACAGTGCGGTGTCCGTAGACCTGCCCACTCTGTAGGCATGTTGGTCGGGGTGTAAAGGCACCTGTTTAAGGGTGTTGTTCCTGATTTCATGGTCGATAACCTTCTCCATCGCCTTAAGCAGAAAGGAGGTAAGGCTTATTGGCCTGAAGGACTGAGCTAGAGAATAATCTCTCTTTCCTATCTTCGGGGTAAAAATAACCCGAGCCCTTTGCCACACCTTAGGGATGTGAGCGAGCGCTAGGCTAGCCCTCATGATGTTCACGAGGTGTGGAAGTAGGAGCTCCTTGCCTTACTTCAGCAACACTGGACTGATGCCATCCACCCCGGGGGATTTATACCGATCGAAGGGGTCCATCGCCCAGCAGACTGATCGGTGGGTAAATAGACTCCTAGCCAGCTTCCAGTCCACCGGGGACGGCCTGGTCCGTCGGCACGGTGCCTCCCCCGAAGTGGGAGTGGCATCCGGGAAATGGGCCGAAAGCAGGGCAAGTGCCCTTTCCTCTTCGTTGCCTGAGTACGTGCCATTGGCTAGCTGGATTGCTAGTCTGGTATCTGTATGGTCCCTTGCCAAGGCCTTGTGCAGCCTGGCGGCTGAATTAGTCGATGAGATGCCCTCACAGAACTTCCTGAAACTGTCGCGTTTAGCCTTCCTGATTTCTTTACTGTAATTAGTTAGACTTGCTGAGTACTCAGCCCAGCGCCCTGTGCGCTTTGCTCTATTGAATAGTTTACGTACCTCCTTTCTGAGCACCGATATCTTTCGAGACCACCAGTTGGGCTGCGCCTTCCCTCCTGGTTTTGTCTCCGGGCAGCTTGAGTGAAAGTCATCTGCAATACCGCCTTTTAACTCATTGACGGTGCAGGCTCATGCAGTTAGTGTACCTACTCCTGGACTTAATTCCAGTTAGGTTTGACTCTAAAGTCTCGCTGTACTTTGCCCAGTCAGTTTTCCTGGGGTTCCTGTTTGCCTGCCTTGCTTTGACTTCTACTCCCAGTGNCTGCAGAATTCCACTAGCTGCTGTACCTCTTGCGGAGGGGCGTAGTTGCTGTCCCCCGGAAAATAGGCCGCGGCAAACACCACCTCTAGGCTTGTGCCACTTAACGAGAGCGTCGTCTGCACTGCGACCAAGTCCTGTGTTAGAAACTGTAATGCAAAAGTAATCAATGTTCTTCTTAAGCACTACACATGCTCTGGGCCTCGCGCAGGAGAGGTCCCAAATTACCTTGTTGTTGCTGTGGTTGAGGCCCCTAGCCTGGCCTCTGTAGGTCCACGGCTCTTGGATCAGTAGAATGCCCAGGTCATCCGTGGCGAACCTGCTGTAGATGACCGCCGAAGCAGCCACCGCATGATGCAGGTTGACCTGGGCTACTGCCAAGTGACCGTGATCATAGTTGGGGCTCGTCGAGATCGGAGAGCTCTAGTTCGCTCTCGCTTCTCCTATCGAGCGCAAGTCGCCTTAAGTCGATGCCTGATAGAAACTCCTGCGTGGATGGCACGTCTTCCGCTGACTTGGTGGTGGTGGCTGGCTCGGACGTGCTTGCGGGAGTTGCTGTCTGAGTGATGGGTAGCTGACTGAGGGGTGGCTGTGCGAGGGGTGGTTGTTCCGCCGGTAAGGNGTTGACTGGGTCGTCTGGGCAGCGGAGGAGTCGGCAGCCGCCTCGATTGGGGTCTCCTGCGACTCCGACTCCTTGCTACCTGTCGCCTTTTGTCGCCACGGCCTCACCGTGACGAAACTGAACCTATAATTTAGGTTGAAGCCAGCCCTCTTGATGCTGACGTACGATTCCTCATCTATGCCCAGCAATAGTCTGAGCCCGTTCTCCTCTACGGAGCTGGACACTACCCTCCACGCAGAAATGTGGATGCCCTCATTCTGCGCTTTTAGTAGCCCCAACGCAAACTCCGCCGATTTGTCCGCGCTCCTTGGCAGGAACACCGTGATGTTATGCACTGGAGGGATGTCATCCCCCTCTTTGTGCACATCTCGGGTCCCTTCCAGCCCTCAAGTGCCGGTGCTTTCTTCACCAGCCAGGTTGCTGTTCTCTCGTCCCTGCAGTCAACCAGGAGCATACCGGATCTGAAGTACACCCCACGGAACACCAGCGGGTGCGACCATCCTTTGACGTTCCCACGACAGCCGGTTGTACGTACCGGAATGACTCGGGTTTTACCCGACCAAGGGCTGTTGTTTCGGCGATCTAACCCCGTTTAGGTCGGCGAAATCCATCAAACGTTGCTCGATCCTAGGGCTAGACCTTCTCCGCACCCTTCTGCTCAGGGCTGGCATAGAGTCGAACCCAGGGCCTGAAATCTACACCTGCTGCGTATGCCAGTGTAGTATATCAGAATAAGTCACTAACAACAACAAAGCCACACGCCTGTGTTATGTATTTTTGCAGCATAAACAAATTCCTTACTTTGTTATTTTCACACGCTAAACACACAAGCGGCACAAGCTATATCTGGTGCATGCGCTAGCTCTATGTATGTAAATATGTACGACTGCGCTGCTAGCACCTTCATGCTTGGTACATGTAGATATGTCTGTGGATACATTGCTTGTAGCTCCACATTAGAAATGGGTGTGTGTGTGTTGGTGACTTCACTGAGCTATGCTTTGAGCTAGGCACATATGAATGCATGCTCATATGTGCAAGCGAGAGATTCAGTCAGTAAGAATTTTAAGTAAATATGTATTGTAGTAAATAAGTAGTACATAAGATGTTAGAGTATAAATAAGATGATTCCAATAAAGAACAACACAGATTTTGTTATGCGACATGCTAAGTCGCAGCTAAAAACAAAACGCGTTTTATTTAATAATAAAACATTCGTTATGGTGATCCTGCCAGGAGGCTTTATTTTCAGCAGACTAGCTTGATCCTGCCAGTCTGCTTTATTTTCAGCAGACTAGCTTGATCCTGCCAGTCTGCTTTATTTTCAGCAGATCCTGGATAATTTAAAAAAAAAAAAACACCAACGCAACAAATAACAATATAATGCGGTGGACAACACGAAGGAATACATTATTACCAGAGGAAAATTAATTCAAACCAAAGGAACGGATGCAATTGGTTCATTCAATTATAAGCTGCTATCAATAAGTAAGGACGTTTTGCAATCCTCTGCCGCTGAATACATTATTATCAGAGGAAAATTAATTCAAACCAAAGGAACGAAGTTATGTAATGGTAAAAAAATACTTAAAAGAGCCTTCGAAACGGTAGACAGGGAAATACTTATCAAAAAGCTTCAACAAATCGGTATTAAAGACATAGAGCTTGCGTGGTTTCGCAGTTATTTAAAGCATAGGAAACAGCGAACAGTTATAAAAACAGCGATATCGGACGAATTGGAAGTGCCCATAGGCTTACCACAAGGCTCGGTGCTAGCACCAATACTGTTCCTCATATATATAAATGATATAATAAATGTAATACAAGACTGTGAGATCAAACTATTTGCAGATGATGCATTACTTATGATCAGTGATGATAATATTACTACTGCGGTAACAAAAATGCAAAATGATCTTAATAACTTATACACATGGCTATGCGCGAATAGGCTAAAGCTTAACATAAATAAAACGAAATATATGGTGATAACTAGGAAAAATATTAATGATGAAGACTTAAGTGGGCTAAAAATAAATAATGAAAGCATACAAAAAGTTAATAGCATAAAATATTTAGGAATTATAATTGATAACAAACTTAAATTTGAAGAACATATAAACTACATAGTGGAGAAAGTCGCGAAAAAGATTGGGGTTGTGCAGAGAACTACCAAGTATATACAAGAAAAATATAAAATAATTATTTATAAATCGGTCATTGAACCACACTTTGTGTATTGCCCATCGATCCTATTCATAATAGCAGACAAAGAAATTGATAAACTACAAAAGCTTCAAAACAGATGCATGAGGTTTATTCTTAAAAAACGTAGAGATGCTAGAATGGGTGATATGTTAAAAAAGTTGAACTGGTTGAGTGTCAAACAAAAAATTTACTTTCACACCATGAAGTTGATATTTAATATAAAACATGGAAATGTACCTGAGTGTTTAAGTAACAACGTAGTTTTAGTGGAGCAAACACACAATATAAATACTAGGAATAGACATAATTTCAAATTGCCATTGTTTCGAACAGAAATAGATAAGCAAAATATTTTCTACAAAGGCCTAAAAGGCTACAACGAGCTCCCATTGGAAATTAAAAACTGCAATGAAATCTTAGTTTTTAAGGCAAAATTATATGAATTTTGTAAAACTTTACCTATAAGATAGGATAGTGTAAATTGTATTTTGAATTAGGCTTTGAGCCGTAATAAATAAATAAATAAATAAATAAAAAAAAAATATATAGAATAAGTTTTAATATTTAGAACTCTTCGGCGTTTACCGCCAGCCAAGTAGCAGATTCCTGCTTAGGGTAATTAATAAGTAATTTTAATTACCC
>NW_016164949.1:0-29405 GCF_001687245.7 Rhagoletis zephyria | reverse complement strand
TTCATCTTCATCTTCATCTTCATCTTCATCTTCATCTTCATCGTCATTTTAATAAATAAAAACTTAGTCATATGTTGGTGTCGTTTAATTATGATGAGCGCTATAGTATGCCATGAGAAATGTGAATCCCATCTCAGCGACCTTATTAATACTCGTATATTTAATTTTTGATCAAAAAGTTTATTTAAAAAATCTATACCATATACATATTAAATCTAAAGTAAGCATAAAGCTATACACATTTTTGTAGTTATGTTAGCCGCAACATTAGTATTTTAAGTGCACCTAAATAGCATTGCAGTGTAGCAACATTTGTTGCCAAGCAACATTTCATTCAATATGCCACATCACGTTTAGCAGCCTGCTGTATAACAACATTGTTATGCACTGTTAATGCACAGATACTAACAGCGGCCAACAACACAAGGCAGCCATTTAACATTGGCCATTGACTTCGTATTTCGACCATTTTCAGATTGCTGTATCGTAGCTAAATTTCCTGCTATTAGTCGGCATACAAATTTTTAGTGTTCGTAGAACCACTCAATGCGTCGGCGGTGTTGAAGTTGCCTGCAAAAGTTATTAGAATCTGAATATGTAGACAGCATTTGTTCTTTGATGAAGGAGAGGCATTTTGGGTTATCTCATATATCGCACACCTTCTTCAAAATGGGTACAACTCTACACAAATTTCGGTCGATTTTTTCGCTTAAATTTATTCGTAGGATTTATCTCCAATTATGCAAACTACATTGTATTGCCCAGTTGTCGAAATTCGACCATGTCATTTTTTCACACACCATTTCATTCTTCTGAGCACCTCTTGATCGTCTAGGTCACAAGTTTTTTAAGGGTACTCTAGGAATATTTCTGCATCAAAAAACATTTTTTTTTAATGTCGCCGACATTATTTGGCTGCCGCCACAATGAAGTCAAGGGCAAAATGCAAAATAGATTCGCAGTGAAACAAAATATTGCCGGAACGCACAAATTGTTTGATTTTATACCCAAAACGTCAACAACACTCATTGCAAAATAATATTCCACCTCCAATGATAGCCCCAAAGCTAGTCCTTCAATTAAAACAAGAAAAAGTAAAGGTAAGTAAAAAAAGAATAGTAAGCTGATGAATAAAAGCTAAGCAATTGCTTTTTCTTAGGACTTCGGACCTTTATTTAATTTAGTTTATTTAATTTAGTCATATTGTTTTTGTTTTTTTAAACACCTTTCATTTTCAAAAATATGCAATTTCATAAAATTTCAATGGCTAGTTATCATATCGCTCGTGCGTTGCACGATCTAGAGTCCTTACGCCTTCAGGCCCCATTTTTCCCATTTGGTTGTTTAAAGTTAACATTGTAGACAATGTTTTTTTGCAAAAAAAAATATTTACAAAATGTCAAAATCAAAAAAAAAAAGAAAAATGTAGACTTAATTATTTTTTTTCATACGTTGCACATTAAGGTAAAAAAGTTTCCAAATTTGAGTCCGGTTTAAATAGACAACCATGCGTCATATTGGCAAAATATGCTGTACGTATATTCATGTCACCTAGACCTTCAATCACTTTATCATTTCCATTTCATCCAAATCCTTAGAGATCACGCACAGAGGTGGCCGCGGTGCCATGAAATGCCTCAACCTCTCAAGATACCATAAAAGTCATTCCATGAATTTTCACACTGTCAAAAATAGTTAGTTATAGATCAACTCCAGCTATGCTGACCATAGCATTTCTTCGCAAAAATACTGTGGTCAGCATAGGTGGAGTTTGACATACGAGGGCTATTTTTTAATGAAAAAATTCCATCGACATCAATACCGACAACAACAATAGGGCCGATTATGTTTTTTTCTATGCATATATTAATTAGTTTTTTTCTTTCTTCTACTTTGCGAATGTTTAGTGAGAGTGCCTTATGTATAACGGCGCTAGCAATGCGGGTTGACAGATGAAGAAACAAATAATCCAGGAATGCGACATGAAAAATCGTATGTGATGAATGAAAAAAGTCTCTTGTAATCTGGGATTTTGGAGGAAAATAACAGCGAGCTATGAACTGAAAAAAAAATATTTATATTCAAGCCATATCTGCATGATGAGCAGCTGTTCGCAATGTGGATGTATAGTCCTCTGCTATAACGAAACAATTCAAAATGCAAAAACAAAAATCTTACTACTGTTGAGTAGCGCATGTCTCTAACCCTTGTCCAATCCATGTCTGCTCCTTACTACTTACTGTAGTAATCCTTACTACTAATGTAAACAAGGATTATACCTGGATTAGACAGGGATTAGAGACATGAGCCACTTAACAGTAGTAAGAGTTGTTGGTCTTTTGCATTTTGAAGTATGTCGTTATTGTAGAGGACCATCGATATGTACTACATACGAACGTCGGCAGTAGTAGCAATAATGGGAGCTACATCAAATTTTAACACAAATTTACATACATACATACATACATATGTATATGTAAGCAAATAACTGCCAGTGGCCTAGTATTTAAAGTGAAAGGGAAACATGTGCAGTACGTTAATGCTGATTAAATTTCAGTTCGTAAATGTTGTTATTGTTTGTAGCTGATATTGCTGATGTCGCTTCTCGCTTTTCGCTTTTGAACTCTTCCAATGAAATGTAAACAATATAATAAATGAAATGTCATAACAACCGGAAATATAAATAAACTATGGATAATTAAAATTGCATCAGCAACTAAAGCAGTAAACGGCAATGCCAATAAACGAATGTGTGTGCATGTGTGGCCAACAGGGCGTATGAGTAATATTAATTGCAAACTGGCAAGTTGTTGATGAGTGACGTATTTATGTATGTAAGTAGTTATGAATGCACCTTAGGGCAGTCCAAAAATGCACGAGCTAAAGTAAAGTCGGAATATGAATGCTCTCACCCCCTAGGATTGTTCTTTGTCGAAAAAATTTACACCTATTTTTTATTTTGATATCAAAAAATATTTAGACGTCAATATTTTTCGATCAGAAAACTCTGGTTCTCTTCAGGAGATTCCCTATTATAATACCCAATTGTTTTTTAGGCATTTTTTCATAATAACTATAATTTATAGGTCCGCCAAAAAATGCATTGGGGGCACGAATAAAAAATCGGTAGTATTAAAAAATAGTTAAATAAACAATTGGATATTATTATTGGAAGTCTCCTGAAGAGAACCAGAGTTGGACCACCCCAATGAATATCCGCACAAATACGCACACATACAAACGTAGAGGTAAGTGGATGCGGTTGTCCACGTGCACCGATTTAAATCACATTTACAATCACATAGGTGCATACCTACATACCGACATACATACATATGTAGGTAATGAATTGGGCGGAAACGCATGCACTGACGATTTTAGTTTGTCAATAAATTAAAGCTCATACGTATACTTGTAAGTAAATATGTAACAATATTAGCTCAAAGCAAAAGCATGTAATTTATATAAAATCATAGCGTTCCGTGCGTGCTTGAATGCAATTAGAGCTGATGCGCTAGTATACCCGGGCAAACAAGTACTTAGGTATATATTTATGTAAGTATATTACCATATATTGTATTACATATATATGTACGTAGGTACATACATACATACATATGTGCATAACTATTGGAAATCGAATGTTCAATAACCTTTTTTTCTTATATTTTGCAGCAGTTCAAATGAGGGATGGGTAGTGGCGGTTGAAATTAAATTTTTTCTGTATTTCGAACATTGGCCAACAATTCGATTATTCGGTTCGAAATTTGGTGGTGCAAATTCGAATTTTCAAAAAAAAAGTTTACTGAAAATTTAATTTATTGCACGTCAACACATTTATCGAAGTACCGGTTGNAAAATAACGGCCGCTTCTCATATAAAGGTAAATTTCAGAAATGCTTGAAACTTCAATATTTCGAAATTGAAGGACGCTAATTTACTCAAAATTGATACACCCCGGCATACCATCTAGCGGAAGGTTTCGGAAAGGTGAAAAAACATATATTTAATACTTGCGCCGGGTATTTAATGTTCGGCTTCGCCCGAACTTAGACTTTCTTACTTGTCTTGTATATTTTTAATTAGGATTTTTATATACGATATATCGATGCAATATTTCGTTGTATCAGATCGAAAAAAACGTCGATGTATTTTATTGACTTGCATCCCATCCATTCGGCATTTTGGAGCTAAAATTCGATTGAAATGCATACAAAAGCTTTTATAAATTTGGAAATTACCGATTTGTCTGTCACATTGAACTCCTTTAGGTCACAATACAGTAAAATCTATATTTTCAGATAGAAAGCTTTTACAATCGAAGTGCGCGAAGAAACATTTTTGCCATAACGGTAAAGAAAACCCGGTAAACTGGTTTTATTTCACACATATTTTCTCGGTGACCCAAATTACAATATGACTGCAAAAATCGTGCCATAGAGGCAACTCCTTTTTGTGCTGTCGAAACCGACAAATAGAGATTGTACGTCTATTAGGGTGGTCCAAAATAAGTAAAGTCGAAATTTTAATGCTCTCAACCCCTAGCATTGTTCTTTAACAAAAAATAAATATACCCCTACTTTTTATTTTTAAATAAAAAAATATTTATAGGTCACTCAAAGCGCTCAACGTTTTCCATGTATTTTATACGGGGAAAAAACACCTTTTCGTGTAAATGGTATGATATTCTTGAAAATCAATATTTCTCGATCGGAAAACTCTGGTTCTCTTCAGGTGACTTCCAATGACAATGCCCAATCGTTTATTTAACCATTTTTTAAACCCAAAGATTTTTTATCCCCGATTGCATTTTCAGGCATTTTCTAGGGGTTTTATCGGACCTAGAAAATATAGTTACTATGAAAACATAGTCTTAAAGATAAATGGGTAATATTATTGGGAATCTCCTGAAGAGAAACAAAGTTTTCCATCGAAAAATATTTCTACGAAAAGTTACGTTTTCCCCCAAAAAAAATATTTTTAAAAAGTAAATGAAAATAAATTTTTTTTTTCTTGGTAAAACAATAAAATCTAAAAATTTAATTAACAAAAAACTAATCAAAAATAAAATAGTATTTAAAAATCAAATAAAATTAAAAAATAATTAAACTTAATTAAAAAATAATAATGAAAGAGTAGTATCCTAAGAATTCTTCTTTTTAAAACAATAAAAATCAAAAATAAAAAGAAGAATAAATTACAAAAGAGAAAAAAATCTTTATTTCTTTTTAAAACAATAAAATCGGAAAAAAATTAAAAAAGAAAACAAATAATAATTTAAGGAAAGAAAACAATTCCGCTGCCCGAATCTCGAACTCGGATCTCTCGAATAGCACGCCCGTTGCTCCCTCGATCATTGCGACTGTTGGAGCGACGCGAGCTAAATGATAGTTATACAAGCGATTTGTCTCAACACAGCTTTTCAACATGAGTGGTGAATTAGAGAGCTTTTTTCTTAAGACTCTTGTGCTAGAATAACAAAAGCCTTTCAAACAATCTTGCTATCCACTTTTCATTTGTCTTACGAAAGACTTTTTACCATCTTATCCAGAATTGGCTTGTTAAGTTAGATTAATGTGGCAATGTGAGTTGCAATGACCAATTCACTTAGACCTTGCAGGTCCAATGTGGTTACACTGTGAAACACAAGAAACCTCAGTGACAACTTTCCATCCAACAATTTTTAAGCTTTTATGAAGCGTAGGATTGATTTATTCCTACACCGGATAGATCCGTAAGCGTGCTTGTGAGGATAACTGTTCGCCATCACCCAGGCAGAGGCAACATCACCAAGTGCATACCCTCAAATCACAGTACCTTAATTGCGTGCCAGGGTCGCCAGAAAAAGAAGGGGATCCAATCAAGCCTTTGTTTTCGTCTTTTCAGTATTTTATATTTCCTTACAGCAAACCAAATATCATTAAAAGGCTGTATTTAACAAGAATTAAAAATTCCCTTGGATATTTGTTGCTTAAACTTTAAATTGCTGCACTTGCCACAACTAAGATAGAAATCTCTAACAATCCATTTTAATCGCATCAGCATTTAGGAAATTAAATTTCAACATTAAACCAATTTACGCTTGAGATTAAATTTTCATTCACATATAAATATACATATATGTAGCACTTTGCAATTGTCACAACAACTTTCACCTTCACCTTCAACAGTTTCATTTATGCAATACGTGTAGTTATGTACATGTGTACATAAATGCATGCATACATACAAATGACTGAGTTACCGTCTGAGGTTTGTGTTTGAAACAAATTTCATAGTTACTCTTGCCGGTCGCCATTGCAAAAGGACATAAATGTAAAAAGGTGGGGGGGGGGGCGTACATTTGTAAGGTAATATGTGCATATGTATGTGCATGTGTTTGTATGCGAAATTAAATGCATATGCACAAGGACATACATAGGCAACCAAGGTGCACATAAAAAGCAGCTAACAATTCTACTACGTGAACTTTGCACTTTGTTTATATACTTACTAAGATCGGTTAACAGAGGAAGCAACAAACACACATACACACATACACTCTGCATACCACAAAAAAAAATAAATATACGCATATTACCTTTGCTGCTAAGTAGCCGCTTTAGCTGCAACCAATAGTCCTCTATACACATACAAACATATATATGTAGACACGTAAGCAGCACGCATATATTTACGCAATTCTACAAAACTAAAGCAAGTCACTTCAGCAGTGAATTCAAAAGCAAAGTGCACAGCAAAACTTTTTCTTGCAGAAAGAAACAAAATAAGCTTTCGCCTTGATTCCATGCAACGCTTTAAGCAGTTACGGTGCCAGGTAAGTTCTGTACTTTCGGCTCTTTTCTTAATACAATAAATTCGTTGTAGCATTTCCCTTCTTGCTGGTCCTCTTCACCACCAATAGCCTGTAATATCCCATTTCAGCTCTTTTAAATAAACTAGCAGCTAACTACGCATCTGAATCGTTTCTTATACATATTTATATGTATGTATGTAGTTGTATCGCACCTGCATTTTCATAGCAATCCTTCAGCAAGGACATTTGTATTGTCGCGTTCCTAGCGTTCTTGGAATTTTCAAGTTTCGTTTGTTTTTTTTTCTTTTAACCGTTGCTTCCGCTTTGTAAAATTCCTGCATTTCTTATTTTATTTTTTTTCTGCAATTTCTCGCATTTCTTTATTTTCATTTATATTTTATTTATTTTAGCTTCTTTAGCCGCTGGCACTTCTATTTTCCAACCGCTGCGTGCCGTTGTTGCATTCGCCGGGTTATTTCCTTTGAACTTTTCGTGCACTTCGCACGCTCACTTTGAGTCACTTGAAACTCTTTCTGCGGTTAACTGCCGCTTAGCAATGAATTCAGTAGCAAGTGTTTATCTTAAGCAGTGGTTTCTTGTCCACCACTTTTTGCTTTTGTTACCAATACTTTGGTTAAAGAAGTTGGAAAACTTAAGGTGATAGTGAATTTAGAAATTACTGAGCTTTAAGTTTTTTAAACGCTTTGATAATTTTTTCTTTTAAGTTCTAAGTTTTTTTGTTTGCTTTTATTTCGGTAAATCAGAACACGTAAGCACATGTGTATG
This sequence comes from Rhagoletis zephyria, assembly GCF_001687245.7. Classification (NCBI taxonomy): domain Eukaryota; kingdom Metazoa; phylum Arthropoda; class Insecta; order Diptera; family Tephritidae; genus Rhagoletis; species Rhagoletis zephyria. The sequence goes on along the minus strand of NW_016164949.1, from coordinate 21,823 downwards.
AAATTCTGAAATGGCGTATGAAATAACTTGTTCTGTACGAAAGTTCCACGCACATTCTTTGTGCGATTGGCTGTTCCTGCTGCTAGGCATATTTAAAGAAGTCCTGAAGTCAAAAGTTTTACCCACTTCCTAAGCTAAACAAAGTAAGTAAGAAAATAAAGTTTTAGATTTTCAAAAATAACTCGGCCAAATACTTGTAGGTTCGATCAACAGCGATACAAGTTTTAACGTAAAAACCTTACTAATGGTAAATGAAAAAAATGGTGCGGATCCCACGCGCAACAAAAATTTTAAATCCTAATCTTAGTTACAATCTTAATCTTAATCTTAATCAAAATCGTGCTTTTAACCTTAATCTCAATCTTAACATTAATTTCAGTCTTAATATTTCTACTAATCTTAATCTTAATCTGCACTTTAATGTGGATCCTAGTACTAATCTTAGATAATCTTATTCTTAATTATAATCTTAATCTTAGCCTTGATCTTAATCTTAGTCTAAATCCTAATCTCAGTCTTAATCTTAATCTTAATCTCAGTCTTAATCTTAACCTCAATTTTAATCTTAGTTTTAATCTTAGTATTAGTCTTAATCCCAGTCCTAATTTTAGTCTTAATGTTAATCTCAATCTTTATTCAAATCTTAATCTTAATCTTAATCTTAATAGTAATCTTAACCTTAATTTCAATCCTACTCCTAATCTTAATCGTAGTCTTACTCTCAATTTTAATTTTAATCTTAATGTTAGTCTTAACCTTAATCTTTATCTTTAATCTCAATCTTAATCTTAGTCTTAACCTTAACCTTAATCTTAGCATTAATCTCAATCCCAAACTTAATCTCAATCTTAATCTTAGTCTTTAAGTAGTCTTAATCGCAATCTTAATCTTAATCTTAGTCTTAATTTTAATCTTAATCTTAAACTTAATCTCAATCTCAATCTTAATTTTAATCGTAATATTAATCCTAATGTTAATCTTAATCCCAATCATAAGCTTAACCGTGGTCAACCAATCCCGCCATCCGCTCTCTTCTTATGTCGCTTTTTTATTACATCCATGTTTTGACTTACACCCAACTGAGTGCAAAGAAGATTCACTTCAAAAACGTTAAGAGATGTATGCGGACGATTTTTTTGTTAGAGGAGGAATAATAGATACAAAAAATGTATGCCCTCAGACTCAGAATCAATTGTGACACCTCAGGGAACTTCACTATCTTCATAGACTTCAGACCAAGCTAATCTTTTATTCCTTCCGGTAAAAAAATTGTGGTCCTCTGGGTTTTCCAGCCCCAGTACTATCTTTCTCTTTTTTGAGCCTCGATCTATTGGTCTACAAAACTTAGTAACCTTTGTTGGAACTAAGGAAAATGTATGTATTGTATGTTAATTTTATTAGTCAGGAGTGAAGTAGCTTTCTTTCTTAGTTTTCCTCCCTTTAGAAAATTTGTTCGAAATATCCTTGCAAAAATACTTTAGGCCCTGGGGTGCATGGCGAATTTTTTAAGGCTTTAAGTCCTAGTATATCTTCAACCGTTGCAAGCATGCATATTAAAATTTCAGTCAACCATAACCTATAAATGTCTCGAGTACTATGTACAAAGACGAGACACAATACTTCCAACACAATAAACTCAAACACAGAAACTGGAATATACGAAAATCTAAAGATACCTACTCGTACATTTACCTCAACGCCAACTAAAAGCTCTGCCACCCTCTTGCAGAGTAAGTAAAACGGATTAAATTGCTATGCCGTGCAATACCATTTCGCAGAATCTAATTAAAATTTAATTTCTTTTAGTGTTTCGCAATTTTGCAGACTCTACACATTTTGCAACAAATTCACTACAGCCACTACAACAAAAAATTATGTATCAAACCATTGTCGGTATGTCGGTTAGAGTGAAACAGAAATGGCAATATTTGAACGCACGAAACTCAAAATTGGAACTGCACAAGCATACATACATATGTACAAGTATTTAGTAGCGATAAATGTAATCCTATATGCATATTTAACCAACAGATATTTACTCACACACACACAATACATTCCTAAGTAATCATTCCAATGTAAGTGTAGAAATACCGATAAAGCGTTAACATGGCTGCCGTCGTCTGACCTGGCGGCCTGAATGTTTTTTTTTGTCCGCTAGTTACGCGTTTCGATCGACCATCGTATCGCAGTAACTGTGAATATGGAGTGCGAGGTATAACCGGCGAAAGCGGAAGTGCGCCACATAAAACGGAAGCAATACGCGTACACAGCCACAGACAGATACTTTTATGCATTCAGTTTTATACAGTTTTACAAATGTATGATGGGGAATACAGGCACAGTCAGACAAACACAAGCTCTCTTAAATACGTATATATGTACGTACGTACGTGTAACTACATTAAAGTGTACAGCTGTTCAGTTCGGAAGTCTCTCTATCTTTTTGCTTTATTTAAAAATGTATGTGTTCGGATCTCTGTAGAGATATACAGTGACTCAAACAAATGACCACGTGCTGATTTTCATCACACTTTCGTAATGTTTTTCGAGCTACATTTTTTTTGTTATTTTATATACAGTTTCAAGCTTTATACAAAATTTAGGAAAATTTTACAAATTTTCATCAAATTTCCACTTTTATTATGAATTTTTATAAAATTTTTGGGTATGCAGTTTTATAGCCCTTACAATTGGCTAAAGGCCGTGTAATTCACTGTTGAAAACTTTATACAAAATTTAGGAAAATTCAACAAGTTTTCATCAAAATTTCAACTTTTTATTCTTAATCACAGTTTCAAACTTTATACAAAATTTAGGACAATTTGACAAATTTTCATCAAGTTTCAACATTTTGTTCTGAATTTTTAGAAAGTTTTTGGGTATGCAGTAGCCCATACAATTTTACTCCAATGAAATGCATTTTCAAACGGCTAAAAAATCGCGTTGATTTTTGAGAATTTTTTTTGGTGACGGATTTTTTCACTTTTTCATATAGGTATGAATTTCAAAATATCAACACAAGTTTTTGTAAATTGCGCTTGTTATAGCAAAAAAACCGAAAAAGTATCCTCCGAAAAAAATTCTCAAAAATTAACACGATTTTTTAGGCGGTTGAAACTTGCACTTCATTAGACTAAAATTGTATGGGCTATAAAATTGCATACACAAAAATTTTCTTAAAATTCAGAACAAAAAGTTGAAATTTTATGAAAATTTGTTGAATTTTCCTAAATTTTGTATAAAACTTGAAAGTGTGATTTACACGGTTTTCTAAAACACCAGAATAAAAAGCTGAAATTTTGATGAAAATTTTAAAAATTTTCCTAAGTTTTGTATGAGGTTTTAAACAGTGAATTACACGGACTTGGTTAAAGCTTAGATGATATGTTTTGTATAAAAATAACAAAAAAAAAAATTAGCTGGAAAAATGTTACGAATATTAAAAAAAAACACGTAGTCATTTTTTTGAGTCACTGTAGATACACATACATATATATATTTACATGTGCATGTGTGTGTGTTTAGGAATTTTCACATCTGTACATTTGCTGTGGCATGTTAACACAAGGCTAAATGTCATGGTTATGTTTACATGCGGTTAAATTAGGCTAAAATGGCCCAGAGTTGCACTCCGAACGGCTATCAGCTGGCGGACAGCAGCGGCGAATGGTCTACAAATGCCCGAGCATTTCCATTGCAAGCCTCTAGAATCGAGTTGTGTCTGTGTGTGTGTGTGTGTGTGTGTGTGTGTGTGTGTGTGTGTGTGTGTGTGTGTGTGTGTATGGCGCACTTAGCGGCAGTAGCAGTTGTGCAATTTACAAAAGTGTTGCTGGCAATTTTTGTTTTGGTTGTGTATTTGTTGCGTTGTTGTTGGATAATTTTTTGTTGAAATTATTTCGTCTGGTGTGAGCAATTAAAGCGCACCGGCAGACTAATTTGCAGGCACACAAGCGCATGCACACAACCATACATACTTATATACATATATACACAACTTTGCAGACCATCTCTTGAGAGACTCATTTTTTCTTTGCCATCCGAATATTCTCGGCTTGTAACAGTTAAAGTTGGAATTGTACAAATATGTTACATAAAGTAAGAAAACTTTACATTTTTTATATAAGTAGGGGGCTAATTTAACACTTAGTCGCTTTTAAATAATTAAAGCCATAAAATGTAAGGCAAATTGAAAGCCTTGCGCTGACAGAGGTGCCCTAGGTGTGAAAACCTTTTAATAATATTGAAAGCTACTTTTTTATTAAGGTATTTTAGAAGCCAATAAATGCCTCACGGAAGTGATATTTTTTTTTATTACCCATATCTTTAAACCTGCCGGAAAAAAGTGTTGGCACAGCGATTTTTTTTTTCAATAATGCAATAATTTTCAATTTAATTTTTCCGCTAATGTTTTATAAAAATATAGTTTATACTACAACAAAAAATATAAAAATACAATACCTAAACTTTATGCAAAACTCGTGAAAATTTAATAAATTTTCATGCAAATTTAAAAACTTCTTGATTCGATTTTTTAGAATTTTTTTGACAATGCAGTTTTGTAGCCCAATAAGTTTTATTATGATAAAGTGCAAATTTGAAGTAGCTAGAACTTACAAGTGATTTTTGAGAATTTTTTTTCACGCAGTTTCTTACATACAAAAAGAAATTTTTGGAAATATGTACTTTGTATGCAAAAAGTGCGAAACACCTTCAACAAAAAAATTCTGAAAAATCAACGCGATTTTTGACTAACTTCAAACTTTCATTTTTGATATGTATGTACTAGAATTTAATGGGATGCAAAACTGCATACTCAAAAAAATGCTGATAAAAAATTTAAAATTTGCATGAAAAATTATAGAATTTTCACAATTTGCTTGAAATTTGGTAGGTATGTAGCTTATTGCCTGGATTAACATATAGGACCTGTTTTTCTGATAGGTGGACAAGATACCGAGGTATCTATTTGAAGCCCAAACTCATGGAGAAAAGTAGGCGTTATTGGAAAAGGGGGCGTGTCGCGTTCCAAACATAAGGAAACTTTTACCTATCTGTAAATACATATTGTTACCTTAATTCACAGAGGCCTTATCCATCACTTTTTTCTCAACTGCGTTTCCCATAGATTTGGATAGGATGTATAAAATACACCTTCGATAAAAATTTTAAAGTGTTAGTACCAAAAACAACGGAGCTGTGGCATGTAGCTACCTGTTTTTGATACTCATTTTATAATTTTTTTGCTTCTCCTGTAAAATAAATTTTTATTTTTTTTTTGAGTTACGATATATTCTTCTTCGGTACGTGGGTTTGTGAGTGAACCCCTCCTAAATGCCTTAAACGATTTTAATGATTGTACTAAGTGTTTGAGCGGGTCCCTGTATAACTTGGGTTCACAGATTTAAACGCCTAATGTATGAGCTTTACAACGACATGGACTCGAGTTTATGGCTCAACGTGAACGTAGTATTGCTATGATATTTAAAAAAAAGTCAGAATATTTTGTGACATTCTAAGGCCCAGAAGCAATAACAAAATACAAGCATATGTTTGTTTTAACTCGAATGTCACTACCTGTTCCATACGCCATAGGCTCCATCGATTCCAATTCTATAAAAAGTCCATTTTCGGATGTTTGCCTATTGCTCGAGGTAAGACTTTTTAGCGAAAAGAATTTAATAATTTTAGATTTCCCTGTTAAATCGGAAGCTTATTGCAAATTATTTATTAGATCACTACGCTAATATTTTACAACTATTTTTACCAATTTTGTACACACCTTTTTGTAAAACACATTTGACGATACTAACTTTAAAGCCCATTTGGTTTAATTATTTAAAACACAAATTGCCCTTTTTGTAAACTAATCTGACTAAAATTCAAAGCTCTCAAGTCTTTTAAAACAAATTCCAAATCAGAATATTATATGAATTTTTTAGTACAACAATAACGAAAGACATAATCCTACCAAATAGCCGATGTAAAAAAAAATAAAATCATACTCGTGTATGTAAGCTTTTGGAAGCGCCAACAAACAGCAGTAAAAAACAATCAAATCAACAACAAAAAGCTTTAAAGTAGCAGCAGAGCACACAACATTTCTCGAAATGAACTTTGAAAGAAAAAAATCGAATATTCGGCATTTAAACAAGCATCATGCATATCAACAGTTAACAGTTGGCTGTTTTGTAGCCAACAATCGATAGTGAATTTTTTATTTGCAATTCGCATCGAAGCTGCACACACGCACACATGTGCACATACATACATATGTATGTATGTATATGTATGCATGGAAATGCCAGCATTCGTACACCTTACTGCCAATAAATAAAAGATCAACAGTGTAATAAAATACATTGCCCCTGAAAGCATTTAAAAGTAAATGAACGTACAAATAATACTCATACGCCCCGGCATACAGCAATTCAAATGCGTATTGTACTAAAATGTGGTATGGGAAAACAGCAACAACAACGCGTTAACCAACGAGTCAGCCAAGTGCAGGCAGCCGAACAACAAACCAGCCATTCTGGGCAATTGTCATCGATCATTTGCTGCGCTTATTTACAATGCTAACGTTGTCACACCCTCCTCTCGAACTGCGCGCCACTGCTTAACATTTGGTGCAATTGTTGGTACATATGTATGCATGTATGTGCATGTGTGCACATTGGCGTTTTTCACTTTGTTCATTTTTATAGCGCGATTTCTGTCGACAAATTCCGCTGTCGATATACTTCAGCATCAAAAAAAAAAACACAATAGGGGTATTCTCTGAGTCTTGCAAATCCCTTGCACGGTGCACGGATTGCATGGTTTGCAAAGCTGTCCCATACGAAAACCGGTTTTTACCGTGCAATCCGTGCAATCTGTGCACCATGCAAGGGCTTTGCAGGACTCAGAGAATACCCCTATTGAAATAAAATGAGCAAATAAACAGGAAAAAAATGTCAAGGGATTCGCACTCAGTGTGCGCAGAGTTCATTTTATTTATGTGTTTGCGCACTTCTACATCCATCCGTACATACATATGTATGTGTCGCTGTATGTTTGCATGCATGCACGCTTGTCGTTTTAGTGCGCAGTAAATAATCGCTTGCAAACTGTGTTTTGCAGTTGCTTTTTAACATTTTGTCGACTGTCATGTATTTTGTGTTTTTGAATATTTGTTGCATATTCGTTGTCAGCTTTGTCGGCTTAAGGCCATGCATTTTACAATAAAAAATTTTGACTTTTTTAGCAAATACTCTTATGCCATAGATAGAATTCTAAATATATAAATTTTTAAAAGTGTTGGCTTGTTTGACTAAGTCTTCTAATAAAATTTACTATTTAGTATCGACTCTGTTGCACATTTAGTGAATTCAAAATAACTGCAGTGGAAATTTAAAATCTGTATTAAAACTACTTTTATTTAGAATAGCTCCCAACCAATCAATGCAACCCAAGAAAGTCTGTGCACTTTACACAATGAGCCAATAAAAAGGCGAACAGAACCCATTAGAGGAAGTTTCAGATCCAACAACGTGGAAAATTGGTGCGTATAGCATTTGATTGGTACATGTTTTACGAGTATTTTGTTGTTATTTAATTTTGTTTGTTTTTTTATAAAAATATAGTTCACTGTTTAACAAACCCCGTGTAAATCCAAGTTTCCAACTTTGTGCAATATTACAAAAAACTCAGCAAACTTTCGTAAATATTTCTAAAAATAAATTCTGTACATTAGTTATATAGAAGCAAATGGGACAAAAAAAAATTTAAAAAAATAAACCGTAATTTTTAGCCATTTGAAACTTGCACTTTATTGTACTAGAGTTCGATGGGCTACAAAACTGCATACTCAGAATTTAATTAAAAAAGCTAGAAATTTTTACGAAAGCTTGTTGATTTTTTTTAACTATTGCACAAACCTTGACGCTTGGATTAAACTGCTTTTTTTAAAGAATGAACTAAAGTTTTAGTGAAAAAAATAACCAAAATTAAATTACAACAATTAGAATATGTTAAAACTTGTGAAAATGTGGTGCGGCTATAATTATTTCGACCACTGTATATTTGCATCCCTGGAATGAAGTATAGAGCGCCTAGTACATAGATACGGAGAAAGGTAGATGGTGGTGGCATTTATCGATTTTGTTATCGTTATTTATCGATTTTGTTGTCGATTTTTATCGAATTTGTTATCGATATTTTTAACGATTTGGTTATTGATATTTTTATCAATTTTGTTATCGATATATTTATCGATTTTCTAATCGATTTTTGCTATCGATATTTATCGCTTTTGTTATCGATATTTTTATCGATTTTCTTATCGATATTTATCGGTTTTGTTATCTATATTTATCGATTTTTTATCGATATTTATCGATTTTGTTATCGATATTTATCGATTTTGTTATCGATATTTATCGATTTTATTATCGATATTTATCGATTTCGTTATCGATATTCATTGATTTTGTTGTCGATATTTATCGATTTTGTTATCGACAGTTTAATAGATTTTTTATCAATATTTTTATCGATTTTGTTATCGATATATTTATCGATTTTCTAATCGATATATTTATCGATTTTCTAATCGATATATTTATCGATTTTCTAATCGATATATTTATCGATTTTCTAATCGATTATTTACCGATTTTTTTATAGATTTTGTATAAAGATAAAAATGAACATAAAGGAAAACAAAATAACATAAAACTAATTAGAACAAACAGGGGCAGAGGTAGGGATCTAGATAGAAAAAAGACAAAAAATATAACCCTAAGCAAAAGCAGATGTGTGTATGTATGTACATTAGACTGCATCACCAAAAAAAGTTGCGGTTTTTCCGTCGGATTACAAAATGTATTATATTTTAAGACGTCCACTAAAATATTTCGGAAAAATATTAAGATTTAAGCGAGCTGGACCGATTTAAAATTACCTCCACAAATGAAGTTTTTTATGAATAAAAATAGATTCTTAAAGAACTTTTTGAAAAAAGTCCCCTCAGATGACAAATTAGAATAAGCTTAAAAAATCTGCATAAAAATATTTAAACATCTTTTCAACGGAATCGTAAGAATGAGATTTTTGATGCTGTTTTTTTACTTTTTTCAAAGATTGATTTACGAAAAACTTGAATAACTGGGCCAAAACTGTTCTGATTTAGACTTATGGGATCTCAGTAGAAAGGTATTTTCACACCGTTTTCATTTCTGGCCAAAAGAAACGTCATTCGTGTCCCATCTTTTTTTCGAATACCAAAACGTCTTAATTCAACTTTGAATGAGGTTCGTTTCTCCTATCTTTCTCTTCCATCCTTTGAATAAGTTTATTAGCAAATAAATGAAAAGGATGAGAAAATACCTTTCCAATGACACCTCTTAAGTCTAAATCGAAAAAGTTTAGGTTCAGTTATTCAAGTTTTTCTTATACCAATCTTTGAAAAATGTTAAAAACAGCATCATCATTACGATTCCGTTAAAAATTTTATTAATTTTCTTTTAATAATTTTATGCAAATATTTTAAGCTTAAACCGTTTTGTCATTTGAGGGAATTTTTTCAAAAAAAAAATCTTTAAGAAACTATTTTTATTCATAAAAAAAAAACATTTTTGGAGGTATTTTCAAATCGGTCCAGCTCACTTAAATCTTAATATTTTTCCGAAATATTTTGGTGGACGTCTTAAAATATAGTAGATTTTATAATTCCAATGGAAAAATAGTACCGATTATTTTTTGTATGGGGAGTGATGCAGTCTAATGTACATACATATGCATGTACCTATATTGGTTATGAGACAAAGTAGATATGTATGTAACGTAAGTTTCACTTCTCCAGTGTGGTCCAGGCGCACTTACTTTTTTTTAACGACACTACAATGACCGGTTTAACTAGCGCCATTAATTTGTGAGATTTTAGTGCGACCTTTTAAAAAAGGCGCAGTGGTCCTAAAAATAAAATTAATAAGGAATATTTAAAAAAAAGAATTGTAGAGATCCGTAAAGACAATCTCTTTTAGTAAAAAATGGATAAAACAAGCGCAAATACGCACTTCACACAACAAGCCCTCAAACTTCGTGTAAAAAATTTTAATTCGCACACTCCCCTTTAAAACGTAATTGAAAAGCCTTCAACCGGAGCACATTTGAACATGTATATGCGAGATAAATATTTGATAGCGTTGCTATGGCGCTGGAGGTCGATGAAATAAGAGCGAAAATTAATGCGGAACTGAAACCACATTTAGCACTACGAGTAGCATTTGCATACGAGTACATATTTACAAAGGAGTATGAACAAGTCGACACATTTGCTCACTCGCGCACTTTGGCGCTGAAGCCAAATTCGCCGCCACCCAGGTGCATAACGTCTACGCGAAACAGATGTGCCAAAGAGTAGCAGCAGAGTGGCAAGCAGCCGTCTGACATTATCGCGGGCAATGCAAGCAGCTATCGCCACGGCTGCCATCAGCCGCATTGGACATCACCCAGTTAAGCAAATGTACATACGTACCCCTTCCCGCTGCTAATGATGCGATTATGCCAGACGTTTATGATGTGGCACTTCGGCTTCCTCACGTGATTTATGACCGCAACTTATGCTGTTAAATGGGCATTGGTAGAAGAGCAAGAAAATGGAGTGAATCGTAGGAGAGCCAAATAAATTTTTCATTAAATGAAATGAGGGTTTAATAGTAGGAGCAGTTAAAGCTTTAAATTTGTACTGTTTTCATTTTGCCTACATACATACATAGACCCACTGGCTCATGTGGTTGGCTGTTGCGTTGTTTAATTCGTGTACTTATAAAAAACATATATATATACATATGTATGCATAAACATAAATATGTTCGATGCTTTTTTCGATAGGATATTTTGATTTGCCGTTTCGGCCCTAAATCTTATTAATAGATTTTCTAAAGCCAAGTATACATGTTTCAAAATAGATAGTACTTCAGTACTCAAGACTTTTTTCTTATTATTTCTTTATCCTTACTACAAGCGAAATGATTTATATACCAGCAGACACCTTTCGTTATCTCTCTAGTCAATTACCAGCGGCAAATGCTTATAATTAACTGCACCTACATATGTATGTAATTTGGCTTAATATCTTAAAAGGCGTCTTAATAGCTAAAAAAAACATATATGCACATTAGTCTGTGTCAAATAAAACGATAAGTTTTTTTATTATGCGCCGCGAAGCAAGCAACTTTAAAAAAGATTGTACTAAATAATCTATGCTTATGTTTATAAATAAATTTTATTTTTTTGCGCTTTCTGGTTGCACCACGCTCACTGCGAGTTCGCGCGGCACGTGGCAGGAGCGAAAAAAATTAATAACTGGCGACTCCGTGCAAATTTCCGTGTTTTTTTTTCTTTTAAATAATGTACTATGGAATAAGGATTGATAGTCAACGTAAACGATTAAAAAATCTGATCGAGAAGTAATAAATACTTCCATTTGTTTATAAAAATTGTTTCAAAAAATTAAAAGTTTTATACAAAATAATGATTATTTGAAAGGCTAAAGCGTGTCTAAATAGCTGTTATCATAGGAAAAATCAGCAAGACACATGTTGTGAATCAGTGGATAATAAATAATTACTGGATTCATAAAAAAAGTTAATAACAATAACTCTTGTAAAACTTCGAATTTTTCAAAATTGCTCAAATTATATTTTTTTTTTTATGGTTTTAAGCCGAATAAAGTGATTTGTGCGAAAAACTCTTTACCAAGCTTCATCGATGGTAATGATGTGGCTGGACATCGGCAAACACTACTTTGAAGTGGTCACAGGGCTGCGCTTATGGTCAATTAGGAGCGACGCCCATCACGCGTATGGCTTTTTCCTGTCCAAATATTCGAGTAAAATGTGATGTACTAGCTCAGTTGAGCTGCCTACATTTTCAGCTATACGTCAAGCACTTTCATTATCCGATGTTCAATATTATTCCATGGATTTTATCGACGATTCGTAGCGAGATGACCCCTTTTGAGCAGCCTCAACGATCGGTGTCAATTATGTTGGTACAACCACCGTGATGATGAGCACACAAGATCCAAAGTTACTGACTTGTATACCAAACGAGCTTGCATATAATTAATTTCAGATTAAGGCCAATCCCAACCAACAATTTTCCACTAGCTGTGATCTAACCTATGAAACGGAGTGTGCCATTCAAGCCGCCCGACTATTTGATAAATCGATATCGTGTACCTTCATAATAACGCATATGTTGACAACGTACAAGTTTTTCATTTATTTTCGTTTTTAATGTGTCAATTGGTTTTGATGGCCATCCATTACTTTGAGCACAACAAGAATTTGAAGAAGATACATTAGATTTGCAATCATTGAACTAAAGTTGCTCATACGACGTGGTGCCCTTTGCGTAGTACAATTAAAAGGGCCAAAGTCATTTCAATTGTACTCGTTATCAATGCAGAACCAATTTAAACACTCTACTCCAATTCAACTCTTGGTAAAATTTTTAAAAATTTGTACAGTGGTTTTTTAGCTGAGCACGCACACATACTCACATGTACGAATAAGTTATTTACTTTGCGTTTTTTTTTTTGTATTGTACTGCATGTTTACAAGAATACCAGCTGCATTTGTTGTGCGAAACATTGTTTGCACACTTTTGAGCATTTTATGCAGGCGCTGCACCACTAGAGCAGCAATGACGCTGATATCGCTTTGTTGTGCTTACAATATTTTTTTGCGCGCCATTTGTGCGGCTTTTGTTTAATTTTTTTTCCATTTTAAGTTTTTTTGCCTTTCATGTAAATATTTAAGGATTTTGCTTGTTTACAGACGCGCCAAAAATAGCGAATTTTACAATTTTTATAACTTATACAATACGTGTGAATACATATGCCTCCATAGTAGGTACACTTGTAAACAAGTAAAAAAAAAAGAAATAAGGCTTTTCAATTTATTTAATCCAAGAGCATGGAGTTTACACCAAACAGCAAGCGGCACGCGCATAAAACAACAAACGGAGTAGTTCAGCATTTGTTGCATAGCTGCGTTTTTTCGGAAATATCTCAACAATGCCATACAACCGGTACAGTGCAGTGTTTTAAATGCTAACCACCGCAGTGGCTATTGCTGCCAGTATTTTCGCAATAGTCTACATATGCACGCGTAAATATGTGCATATGTATATAGAAGCAGATGAAAGAACATTCGCTAGTGAGTACTTAGTAAATATGCATGTAGGTACTCGATTTAACTATTTTCATGTATGTAAGTATGTACTTACTTTTTCCTAGTTTTATGCGAGCAAATGTGCATGTTTGTATGTATGTACATTCGTACAAGTGGGTCGATCCACGTCAAATCGACCAATGCCTGGAATCGACCATTTTTTTATGAATGTTGGTCACAACATTTCTTTGAACACTTAATGAATTTTTTCGAAAGAAAAAAAAAAGAAAACAAATTATTCGAAAGTTGAAAATTTCTGGATTATTTTTTAAATATCTCAAGAGCTATTATAGTTACAAAAATGGTTCTGTTCTCGTTTTAAAGGTGATATCTGAGGCTATATAAAAGATATGTATTTAAAAATTCTCAAAATAAAAAGAATTATAGAATTTTAAAATCAAAAAAAAAAATCATAATGGCTAAATTTTTCCAGCTGATCTTAAAAGATCTTAAAATTTCCAAGCGGGTATTTTTGTTTTTTTTTTTAAATATTATTTTATTAATTTTGAAATTTTATTTTGCTTTTTTGCAAACTCTAACTTAAAAATAAATTTATAATAAATAAAAATTGTTTAGCATAAATTTATTTAGAGCTTTCAAAAAATAAAAGTCCAAATTCAAAAATTCAAATATTTGAAAAAACAATAACAACTCCTTGAAAATTTTAGGATTTTTTTTTTATCAGTTGGAAGTGTGGTATAAAAAAATTGTGCCAAAAATTTGTATAAGGTTTTGTGTCTAACGATTTTTTTAATTTCAAAATTCAGTAATCAATATGCATGTGTGTATAAACGGGAATGGATTTTTTATCTGCCCCGTTATTTCGAGCTTCAAAAACTAAATGCCAAATCGGAGAGATTGGCCTGAATGTACAATAAGGTTTTATTTTTTGAATTTATACCTATTTTAGCGGTAAACCCGACACCAGGCGAGCCTACTCTTCACTGAAAAACGTCTGAACGGATTTAGATGAAATAAGGCACACGGATCGTCTATAACTGTGTCCAAATCAAAAATGGTCGATTCCAACCATCAGTGGTCGATTTGATATGGACGGACCCACATGTATGTAGGTATGTACCTATGCATGTACTTTTTCTGTTTTTCTCTTTTTTTTCTCTCAATTTTTAAGGTTTTTTTTTCATTTATTTAATTTCACTGACCTACTGTACGTTATTGTTTTAAATTAATATATTGAATGGCCTATGTTCTGCCGTACACTTTTCACACAACTTTCAAAACATTTGCGAGCACCATTTTTTATATATGTATGTAGATATGTTTTTAAATATTTATTGGTGAATTGCTGACAGTTTTTCTTTTCTTGTAGAAAAACACATGTTTGTAAAAAGTTATGCAAATACCTTTATTTCGCTATGCAAAACTGTTCTACTTTTTGTATGTAGCTTTGGAGGGGATTTGTGGTCAATCAATAATTAAAATTGCAAATATTTAAAGCAAAGGAAAATATATACAGTAAAGATGTTTAAAAATTGGTTAGAACATATATTTTCCAAATAAAACTTTTACGAAAGCCTTGGCGGAATGATAACCTGACGAAGCTTCCGCAGCAAGTAAGGAAGTCCTTCAACGAATGTCACAGAAGTATTCAGCCTCATTGCGAGTGTAGTGGCGAGCGCAAGTCTTTCTTCGCGAGTCAAGTCGTATCGAAAATTGTTTGGCATTGCCTAAAATTTCAACTCGAATAGTTTGTAAAAACGGAAAAACTTTGCAGCAGTGGATAGCTTTCCACAATTTTCGTTGTTTACTTATTTCAGCACGACAGTAGGCAATGCCATTGTTGTGCACAAAAAAAAAACACTTGCAAGCCCGTGTTATGTCATTAATATCAAAATTGGTCGGAGCGTCTTAATCTATTCGCTCCACTAAGAGTATTCCGATTAGTTTGCGTTTAACATCTGAGTATTTGCGTATAACATATATACATATGTATGGATAGTACGTATATATTTACCACTGCATCGTCACTAAAAATTACTCTCGAAATCGATGTAAAATAGCTTCTTTAACGTAAGCTATTGCTTGATAACTGCATTTGACAGGAAATTAGCATCACAATAAACTCATTTCGCCTTCAATGCGAGTAAGCATGCTTTACGGCGAGCTTATTTTATTTGGTAGACAAATTTTTCAATTGCATACAAATTTACCGCTAGAAATAAATTTGCAATATACTATTTGCAGGTGAACAGATAACAAATGCCGTGCTGAGTACGCCAACATGCAAATATTTACTTATATATGTACATATGTACATATGGAAATACTTAGATAGACACGTGCAGCTCCCCTCAGCTACACATCTGCTCAACTTATTCTCGCAATCTCGTCTGGAATCTGCTGCAAAATCTTTTCAAAAATGCTTTACAACTCCAGCGCAAAATACCCCCTTTTCCACAGTTTTCTAAGGTTTTTTTTTTTTTGCTGCGCAAAAAATCAAAGCAGTTCAATTCAGCATTCAAATCGACTTATTGGCTTGTTGCTACTGTCTTTTAGCTTGTTGTTGTTGTTTCTGCTGCTGTTGATTTTATTGTTCAGCAGTGTTTGCACAGCAAATCACTGAGGTCCAAAGTAGACGTGCGGCATCTCTTTTATCCCATTTTATTTGCTTATTTTCTTTTTGTAAGGCATCCTTCTATCGAAACTCTCTGATTTTATTTTTCATTTCATTTCTTTTCATCTAACCTTATTGTGGGCCGTTACTAGCTAGCTGGCGGCTTATTGATGATATTGGGTTAAAACATCGTTTTTCTTTTTTTCGCACTTCTCAACGAGATGGGCTACCTCTTTTAGCCTGTTAACTTTTCAATTTGCTAATTGATTTTTCACTTTTAGTTGCCTTTGCGAGGGTAAACGAAGCTATTATTGAAGAAGAGGTATAAATGTGAGAAAACAAGCATGCAAAAGGAATAATAGACTACAAGAAGATTAAAAAATGGATCAAAGTAAAAGTCTCTTAGTATGCAATTCGTGCAAATAGAAACACAGAGCAGATAGCTTGACTCTATTAGGTAATAAATAGACAATTATAAACAGATTAAATACGCTGCGTTGAGTTTCTTTTTTTAATATCTCTGCTTTCTCACCGAGGAATTTTAATTGAGGCAATTTGAAACGCGTGGTTATACTTAGCCTTTGTAGAAATACACATATATTTGTTTCAAAATTTCAAGGCTTCTAGCAGTTATTCTTGGAAAGATACTAGTGTTGGAACTCTACAAAATTCCTTAATCGATAACTGAAGAGATCTGTTTTGACGGAAAGTTCCCATGTCCGATCGCGAAGATTCGGCAAAACGTCTGCTTTTCCTTGATCCCAGATATCTTAATATATTGGTACACAGACGGTTCAAGGATCGAGGACAGAGCAGATGCAGGTATCCCGTGGACCACGTACCTAACTTCTAATTGCCAAGGGCAGATTACCCATCGTGTTCTTAGCTGAAGTATTGGCAATCTTATCATGCGCCAATTAAATCATGAAAAGGGTTAAAGAGCCATTTTTTAGTTATCTTTTTAGATAGCCAAACAGCCCCACAGTCTCAACAAATTCAAAGTAGTTAAACACTGCACGCTCCAAATTTTGGCAGCCTTTCTAAGATCGGACCCATTTTGCGGGCTCAATTTTTCCTCCTCGCGACCCTAATAATTACTGAGTGGATACACTCTGAACGGACTAAGTACTGGGGAGCGATGGATTACACTCTTCGACTATCCTTTTAATAGATCGAACAGCAATGACATCAGAACGCTGATTCTGCCTTGAGGGCGATAAAACTTCCGAACACATTCTTTGTGACTGGATGTCAGGAAAAGATTGCTCCATTTTACTTATCAAGGCCCTTTAAGGATTCATTAATAAAGTCGAAATTATCCTGGGCGTGCAAGTGTTAACACTAGTTATGTAGGTGTAGGTGTTGGGAAACAAAAGTTTACTACGACTTATACAAAAGACTTTTTATCATTTAAATGATTAGTATGATTTAAAAAATAAAGGTCAGTGACTGATTCTTATTTATGACTTTTACAAATAAATGTCTTCGATAACCGTTATTTAAGACATATAATTTAAAAATCAAAAATAACTGTTATTTGCAGATTATTTAGATAAAAATCAAAAATAATTGCTATTCTGGATTTATAAAATAAAAGTTAGGAATAACGGTTATTTAAGGAGTAATTAAATAAAAGTAAAAAAATAATTGTTAAAGAGCGAATTTTTAAATAACAGTTGTAACTGTTACGGTCCCTACTTCAATGAATGTAAAGTTAGCAAGTAGTCAAGGTCATTCAGATGGCTATAGTTACCTCGATATGCGCTGAAGAATATCGAAGAAATCTACAAGCTCTTCAGCAGCGCATCGTCAATCTATACAGGTCCAGTGGATTGCCATCAGCTCCCCTCGAGCTTTGAGCCATCTGCGTGCGCATGGATGGACTCTCCACTCCTTACAGTGTCTTGTTTCCACTCTTCTCTTGAGGGTAGGAGTGTGGTAAACGCTATAGCGGGTGCAAGTTTCGGAAGTGCATAGTCCATGGGCATAGGTATCTTGAGTATTATTTCCTGTGTTGTTTGCTAGACCATTAATAATTAGGGTGGCATGAGTTTTGCCCACCTGCAACCCTTTAACCCTTCGCAGAGTAAGACCATTGCGTTATGTTTTCTAACATAGTTCTCTCTCGAACCACAAAGTCTAGAAGGCAGCTTGACTGTCACTACACGTAAACTCCTACCTCTCCAACTATTTTGTACGATTTTCTCTAGGCTTGAGGATTTCAAACACCTTATCATGGAATACCGAGGCATATTTCCCAAATGGAAGAGAAATTGTTCCCATTGCATTCGACATCTGGAGGCTGATTTTTACCCTGCACTAACTTTGTCAGTTTTGCAGCCATCAATTATTTACCAAGCACCAGAGCAAGAGAGAAAGCACGCCGCCTTCTCAGAACGGCCCCTATGAACACCGCAACTAACATATTGTCCTTTTGCTGCCTAAATACTAGACGGCAAGCGCAAGCATTGGACGAAGTCAAATTCCAACACAAAATCAACTTATTACCTTAAGTCCCGAAAATGACATTGTCAAAAAAAAGCACCTTCAGGGTCTACAAAAACTCCCAAGGCGAATGCTAACCAAGAAATGCCATCGTCAATTCTGAAAAACCAAAAGAGTTACCACCTATGTATATAGAAGATTAAATTACATACATATTTGCAAAGATAATAATATCAAACAAAAGTTGGCTAAAATTTCGGCAATTTTTTTGTAGTAAGAGTTTTTTCTTTTTCCAATGAATGTTCAAATATTTATCTTATGCTGGATTCCACTAGGCATTAAATGGCAAAAATGACAAAGGACAAAGTCAGGCATTAAAAAATATTCGTGTCATTACATTTAAAAAATTGTCATTAATTTCATCTCCAAATGGCATTTTTTAAATGCCGCATTAGAAACCCTGAAAATGTCATAAAAACCTTGAAAATGTCGAGGTATATTTTCGATAGAATTTGAAAACATTCTCAGCGAAGCAAATTGAGCATGCTTTTTCGATATTTTCAAAGGCTTTACTCGAATTTTCGCTACGAGCATTTTTGTAAATTAATACTAATCGATGTCGTAAATATTGATGCCACCAATACATATGTATATTTGTAGAAAATTTAAACACTTAAGTGGCCACCGCCATAAACTACCAAACCATTAAACCAACTCATTTGCATATTTATCTATCAACATTTCCTGACCCGTTCTTAATTTGCAATAATTTTCAATTTCATTTCCATCAAAACATTTCCATAACTATGTACTACACAGTTAAACACACCTACGTACATGCTACATTACTTGCCGTCTATCGTCTTGATAGGACTTCAATCTTTCGACCATTGCCTGCTTCGCCCACTTTGGCATTATCAGCACAGCTACTAGGCGTGATTATGTAGCAAAAATGCCGGAAATGTTGCAAACGTGCTGCCATAACGAAGAATCATTGCTGACCCGCAGCAACAAAAACGCGACAACAGAGTTCTAACAAACTGCAGAACAAGTAAAGTTGGAAAGGAGGCTCAGGCGGCGACAGCAACAGCAACAACAGCAACAACGATCTGACCCAACTAAAAGTTTTATGCTTGAAAAGGTTATCTCTCACACAGAAGCATTGCGTTGTCAGCATTTCCATTAGGCTTATCGTCACACCTTGCGCTTGCTGTTGTTGTTGTTGTTGTTGTTGTTGTTGTTGTTGTTGTTGTTGTTGTTGTTATGTTGCAGAAGTTTAAAATTCGTGCCTGGCATAAATAATTGAGTGTCGAAGTGAGCATCTTACAATTTTTTTTTATTTGCTGTCGTTTTTCACTGCCTTGCTCGAACATTTTAACAATTTTCCAGTTTCTATGCAGCACTTTCCAGTGAAAATCCCTTGAAATCGTTTTAAGCCTATTTGCTGTTAAGTTACTTAAGATTTCGCTAGTACTTACTTAAGTATGCGTGAAGTCAGTACGATTTTGTCAGAAAGATTGATTAAGAGTAAATAAGTTTACGTTTATTCTGAGCGCTGAGTACTATTTTTGAACGTAGTCCAATGTTTGAGGATGCATGTCATAAAAATGGCGATTGAAAAGGGCGGAAAAGTTTGTATTATTCATAAAAGCGCAAAGCTTTATTTAACTAACTCACAAGTGAAGCTTTTTCGAAGGCAGCTTTGGAATACTCTCAAATTGTAGAACATGGTTTATCTGGGAGTTGAAAAATTTTGACCTTAGTATTCTAGGCAAGAAAAATGCAAAATTCGCTTGATATTTTTCAATCAGAGTAACTTTATCTCCTCTAAGGTCTTCGTAAAAAAACATAGAAAATCCCAATTTTCCGTTCCCGGTGTCACTTCGCATGCTTCCCTCAAATCATGTGACCTGTCAGGAGACCCATGGCCAAAGAAATTTCTCCTCTGCTCAGCGGAAGGAGGTCACTTCATTTTTTCCCCATTCTGGCCGCATAAATTTTTGTCGGGTTGCAGGTATCTAGATGTTTCCATCTTGCACCTGTTTCTGAGGGGAACAATACCTATAACTATGTTGAGCATAAACTTTCCATAGCTTCCTGTAGAGAAATAAGTTCGGCTTGTAAGATGCTGAACGACTATTGTACCCATTGTTGTCCCGATTGCAGTCCATCTAGGATCATATTTTCCATTTGAGATCCATCACAGTAGAACCGAATTGATTCAGTAAGTCCCGGAACATCCTCTTCTGGATATTTCTAATTTCAACCCTTTGTTTTAAGTTTTGGGTGACACAAAATAATCCGGTTTTTTCGGCAGGGGCAGCGCATCCAAAATTGAGCTGTTACCAGAGTGATTCGCTCTCCACAAATGTCTTATTTGAGGCCAATGCCTCTTTTACAGGTTTGGAGGGCGGATGCAGCGCTCGTCGTCAGATTCGATGTCTTTTGCTTGGGTTTACTCCTAGTCAGTTGGCCTTGGTCCACTTTTCTACCATGCTTAGTTTCACCTGCATAACGTCGCATAGTCTACATACATACGCAATAAAATTGCAGTATCCTTCCTCCAACATGTCCTTGAGTAGTTGGTTTACTGCCAAGACCCACAGAAGAAGAGATGAGAAGATAAATGTCTCCCGTCCGCGTTGTCGTAACCGATGTGGGCCAGATATTTTTGAATACGCCCTCGATATGTCCATGCTTTCAGGCTGGCTTTAAGGTTCAATAGCTCAGAAGGTCTCTTATTTGGAGAGATTTTTTTTGTTATGGGTTTACGGTTTACTAATTGCTGCTCCCCCATATTTTTTAGAGTCTCAAGTTTATTAGCTGAAGAACCATGAGATGCGCCTTCATAAGTAGATGAACAGTTTCTCCTTCCGTCTGCCCACGTACCATTGGATCTCTCCAGTACTTCTCAATGTCTACTTTCCTACAAAAACAGATGCTGCCTGGCCGCAGAAGGTTCTCTTTGCTTTCTTTAGGGCCCCTCAGATTCCTAATGTTGCCCAGTGTTGCGTAGGCTGTGATTGTAAGGAAGGCCCTTCTACATAATTTCCGCAGACTTTTGGCATCCTGATTCCACAAATATGGTTTCTTCCTACTTCTATGCTTCATGCTTCGGAAAACTCGTTTTACCCCATTTGCCCGGAATAGAGATTTGGGTTAACAGATTATCGAGCTCTTGCCTATATATATGCCAATCTGCGTTTTTAATATTTCTGTTTCTACCTGGGGGGTTATTTTGTCGGAATGATATATTCAGTATTTTTTAGGGGTTTTACCACATTTATCGAGGTTATGTAGAGGGTCGTTGTTGATTTTGTAAGAGAGAGGGTAAGACTCTAGGCTTCGAGGCTCGATCTTGAAAAACTACTAACGTCTGTCGACCACTTAAGCTATTCGACGTCCTCCAATTTATTGCCTGCGTGAAGTACGGCCTCAAATGTCTTCACTACTTGGGAATGGAGAGTTAGGGGCCTGGTTTCCTGGGTCGGGAATGATGAAAGTGGCCAACTCCCGAACGAACCAATGAGTTTTAGTTCAAAATGTAGTATGTTGAACGACCTTCGACTCATTCAAGGCT
>NW_016164948.1:21069-29410 GCF_001687245.7 Rhagoletis zephyria | reverse complement strand
CGCGCTAAGAAAAACTCTCATTTTGCCTTTCCGCAGGCAAGAAAATACCACACACACACAACTGCGCTTATATAAAGCAATGCGTTAAATGGGGAGCCCTTGCGATGCATGAAAATGGGAAACACTTCAGGCTCCCTCGAATTGCAACACTGTCACTCAAACTGTTTTTTTTTTGTTGCCGTTGCACCGTGGCGCAGGTGTGCATTTGCATGCGTTTTGCGTATGTCACTCCACGCTGTCTTTGCATGTGAGTGTATGCCAATGACAGCTGTCGTTAACGCTCGTTTGTGTGTGGGCCATGCACCAGCTGCTGGCAGGCATATGTATCAACTTTGTTGAAAAAAAAAACAAAAAAACGCAACATTAATTCTACTTTTATATGCTAAAAGTTCACACTTCTTTAAGCGGCGAGACGTGGAAAAAAATCAGGGGAATCTGAAAATTGATTTTCTCTTTTCGTTGGAAATGTGAAAGCTTAAGTGGAGCAAAAGGTGGACAAAACTGTGTTAGTGTGAAAGAAATTTTTTAAAGCTTTAACATCTATTACAAGTTTCCTGTCACATGAGCCAGATATATGGTAGCTGGGCGGTTTTTATCAATAGTTCGCTCGGTAAACACAGATGCCGATTGTGAAGTTTAAGAAAAAAATTTCACGGATATATACTTTAATTTACTTCAACTAAGTATCTCCTTCTTTTTGCGTATCCAAATAGCCACTTTAGCGAAACTGTGCTAAAATGTCCCGGTCATAGATAAAATGATACTCTAGAAATCTGAAGCATATCCTTCGGAGATCGAGTCATAGTACACTAAAGGTAGTACTGAATAGAGCTATTCCCATTCCTCTTCTCGACAGCTCCTAAAGATATTGGTTTGTATAATAACAACATTCCATTTAGAAACCGTATGTTCGGGTCTCAGCGTGCTCTACATTTTCAGTTCATCGAGCCACAGTTTAGGGTCTAATTTAGTCCACTTGAAGCTTAGAAATCTCAGAGGAGTTTGTTTTATTTTTGAATTTGGTTCTCATAACGCGTCTGAAGTTGGTTCCTTAACAGGGCAATTCTGGCGAGTATCTTGAAAGTTCTTTCCTGTTATGCTGTTCGTTTTCATTAAGTTTTTAAATAACTAAATTAAATTATAAAATATCTATTTTTGAACTAATGCAGACTAATAAAATTAAATAAAAAATAAAGTGGAAATAATTAAAACTATTTTTTTAAATAAATTAAATTAAAAAAAAATATGTTTTTCTATTAAAAAAAAAATCTTAAAATTAAAAAAGAAAAATAAAAACTAGAAAATAATACTTAAAAATTAAATAAAATTAAAAAAAAAATGTATTTTAATATCAAAGTTTAAAAACTAAAATCAAAATTAAACTAAAAAAGGCAAAAAATAATACAAGATCCCTTAAATAAAGTTAAAAAATATATTAAAAATAAATTTAGTTTTTAAATAATAAAGATGATTCAACTAATAAAGAAAAACAAATTTGGCTGAAAAAGGAAAAAATAGGTTCCTAAAAAAACCAGATTAAAAAAGTATTTTCTTTTCAAAACAGTACCTAACATCTGAAAATTAAAAGAAAGTTAAATCAAGAAAAACAAATTTTATTAAACAAGTTTCTAAAAATTAAACGAAATGAAAAATATATGTTTATATTTTTAAAATAATAAAACCTAAAAATTAAAAAAAACTATATTTACAAAAGAAAAAAATTTAAATAAAAAAACATTCCGCTACCGGGGGACTCGAACTCTCGAAAGGCACGCCTCTGCTTTGCTCACTCAGTCATTGCGGCTGTTGGAGCGACGCGACGAGTGGTGAAAGAGAGAGCTTTTTCCTAAGCCTTTTGTGCAAGAATAACCAAAGTCATTCGAGCTATCTTGCCATTTATCCTACGAAAGACTTTGTACTATCTGAGCCAGAATCGCCCTGTAAGTCCGTGAAACCGGACACTACTCTCTCGAGCTCCTCTGCTTACTCATGTCTCGGATTACAACTATGATCTGAGATGCAGTAAATATTTACGTAACGATGACGAAGAGATTGCAGGGACTTGAACAATCTTGAGTCAAATGCCGCTCTAGCATCAAAACGGCTGACATGTTTTGAACAATGTTACGGATCAATATAAGCAGCATGCCGAACGAAACTTGAACTTGAATCCAGACATACATACGTGACTTTCATTCTGAATATCTCCAACTATGATAGTAAGAATTAGCTTACCGGCGTTTTTCTTCACCTCCCTTTTCATCTTTTTATTTAATCAGTCATCGAAATGTTTTCCGCTAAGTATGTAACCAAAGATTCAGAATGAATTGAATCCCAACAAGCTAGCCTCGGATCTTTCCACGGTTAAATTGCACTGACCAACATGCCGCTCCAACAAATATCCCTTATCAACTTATCTGTTGTTATCTGGAGCCGCAGCCATCGAATCCACATCCCTATAGAGCCTTATCGAAATTCTAAATTGAACGAAGAATAAGTCTGTCTTGTAAAATTTCTACTCTGAGAGCAGCCGAAATCTATATTATTCGCCCACCCCAAACCACCTACTCACCTGAAAATATTCCAATTTGACCCCAATGGGTATCGAAGCAGCCACAGTTCAGGAAGCGGTTGCCCTTCAAGGGACTATGGACTTTAGCAGCTGCTAAAATGGTCAATAAATAAGGAAAAAAGACATATTTCTTTCCTATTTTGTACATCAGACAAAAATCCATCCATCCCCGGAGATATGTCCTCTAAAAGGCAGCCATCCCCGGATAACACAGCCAATAAACAAAGGAGGCGCAGCCCAAGGAGCGCTTCGTGTCCAGCTGACTCTTCAAATGCTTTCCGTGCCGTTAACGTTGTCTCTTACTCCTGAAAATCTGCCACGCAGCACATCCGACAGTAATCTGGCAACAGATGGCTGCAGTCCTTTACTATGCAACACTTTTGCATTTGCAAAGACATTTACAATAAATATCACGGTCCTGCAGGAGTAGTCAAAAAAGGTCTTCACCAAGGTTGGATACAAATAAAGAGATTTGACCCGTGAAGAGTCACTCTCGCCGACTGATATTTTAGAACTAATACAAATGTCTAAAAGCTCAGTGCAAACCCAGAACTGGAGAATCATTAAGAGTAGAGTTACGAGAAAGCAGCAGCATTACTTCTTGGTTTTACTTCCTCACCTTCAAAAAAAAATAAAAATATGGGGTTATAAACCCAAAGTACATCGTGATTTAACTTGTAAACCGCTTTCTATCGCCCGTGGCACGCTTCACACAGTAATTGAAACCAGCG
Source organism: Rhagoletis zephyria (assembly GCF_001687245.7). NCBI lineage: Eukaryota > Metazoa > Arthropoda > Insecta > Diptera > Tephritidae > Rhagoletis > Rhagoletis zephyria. The sequence continues at coordinate 26,107 of NW_016164948.1, read as the reverse complement.
TTCCGAGGTAACCTGCTCCAAGGTAGGTGTTTCCATCTTAGAATGCGGAGAGCGAGACGTAATCAGTGATTTAAAGTGCAGCTGTCTGGCTATATTGGCTTCGTTTAGGACCGTCTAACATATGTTTGAAGCATCAACTAAATATTGCATTCAGAACTAGAGGGTACTCTACATAGGGAGTAAGTCGGCCGATTCTGTTAGGTTCGAAATTGCATTTGCTACGTTATAATTAACAGCAGACAATATTAATTTTTTTCTTAGAACACCGCTGTTTACGCGAGCCACGGAACGATATACCAGTGCATTCGCCGCAGATACGCTCATGGTTGGCGAGTTCAACCTATCTCATCTCATTGAGAATATCAACCGTTTATGGAGCCACCGAACGATCCACAAGTGCAATAACTGACTCTCAACGGCACTCTAATCGTTGTCTGGACCTAGCGAAGGATCCACAAGTACAACTAATGACCATCATCTACTTCCACCGTTGCCTGGATTCAGAAGTGCATCTACGAGTTCTCGTCGACATTCTTTCCGTTGTCGGTAACCGGCTAATAATCAACAAGTTCTTTATCCAGTAATCTCACCATTATCTGGATATACTCCCACGCTCGTCTGGATCAATCGAACCATCAACAAGTGCATAAACTGGATCTCATCGATACTCTCACAGTTGTCCGGAGCCGACGAATGATTCCCAAGTACATCTGCCCGCTATCATCGATACCAACAAAGTTTTTCTTCAAAAATTGCTTCCTCTTCTTCTATTCTTTCTCGCGTTTTGACATTTCTCTTTCGCAACTGCATCAGTGTGACGTCACACAAAAATTATACTCAAAAATTCTCTCTGATTGGCGCAATCTTTTATTCTATAATTCTTGCACCGATACTCTAACTACTACTCTCAACGTTGACACAAGCTACTCACCGGTACCAGATCATTCACAAGCCTTCCGTTAATATCAGACCCAGTTGCCATCATGTCGGTGATTCTCGACCCACACCAATTCCAGTCAGTACTTCTAATCGTCATTGCCACCGCTATGATCGCTCTTTCGCTTATTCGTTGTCAAATACTAAATGAGTCAGAATTCTTTTCTTGATAAATTTCGAAGTGTAGGGGCCACTTTAGCTCCTTTGTGCCATCAAACGAACTGTTCTTGCATTGGAAAAAATGAATATCACATTTATTTTATGCGTCCAAAGGTGCAATAAAATGCAACAACCGACAAGTGTTAAAGTACAGATCGAGCAGGAAGCAGACATCGGAGCGGCCATATAAAAGCAAAGAGATAAAGGCCATGTGGTGTTGCAGTTGGACGCGTGACGTAATTATTTGTCATTAATGTAAATTTTAATTAACGGCAACGTTGTAAAGTGCACACGTAATTATTTGATAAAATGCAACAAAACAAATAAATAAAATGACGAGGAATGAGATTTGTAACTGAAATAGCAAATGGACATAAGCATAAGCCGATAGTGATGGAAAGTCGGTAAAAAGAATTGAGAGTGATGGGCGCAAAAGGTCATAAAATTATATTTGCAAAAACGCCTTCAGCAACGCAGCCTACAGCATACTTGTATCTGCTGTCATTCAAACATTTCGTCAGTCACTCATTCATGCACTCCATTGTTCGTGGCATTGGGAGTGCACGGTGTTTATGGTAATTATTTATTGACAGTAGCAATGACAGAGTGGCGTTAGAGAGTTGCATTTGCAAAGCAATTTGAAGCATTTCGAAAATGCTGAAAGCGCGCATTAATGCAAAATGCAAACTGAAAATGGCAATAAACATAAAATTTTATGTTTATGAGATTTTTCGATACAACACTTTTGCGCACTTAGGGGCGACTGGCGAGCGTAGACTGGCAAAAGTGAGCGACATGTATAGGAGGAGAAAGCATCGACTGGGAACAGAGCAAACAAAAGGGTTAACTGCCCCAATACGCTGAAGCAATGCAAAAGGTGTGGCCTCAAGGGAATGAGAAATTATTCATAGTTTAATATTCAAATCTCAACTTAGATAGAATTGTGTATTAATGGGAAAATTTCATTTTCATTTTCGTTACAGCAATGCTTTATCAAATAGCCTCCAAGATGGTAAGTAATAAAAGATCAACGGATATAATGAATGTGACGCAAAGAAAATATACTTAATACCGGGCAATTTCTTTAGCTACAAAACAAACAACACGGGCGCTGAGTGAGTGAGACTCGATAGTCAAAGTAATCAACGCGCAGTGCAGTATAAATAATGCGGCAGTATAAGATTTGCAAACGTAGTGGGAGCTAGGTTGCATGGAAACGAAGCTGACTGCTGTAAGTGAGCAGTCACTTTGTTGAACCAGCAAAAACAACGCCCCAGTGAGAAAGACTCCTTAAAATCGCAGTGTGTTTGCTAAAAAAAAAAAAGTACCGAAAGAGTTATGAGTTTATGAAAGCTTGATGAAATTATAAAATTATAATTAAACAAGCAGTCGAAACCATAAATGAACATTAAGTGCTGGTAAAACGAACAAAAGGAACAGAAACAGGAACAAGCAGCATCCAGCGCGCTAAAGTGCAAGAAAATTTATTGAACAGTCGCTACGTAGTGGGAGTAAAGTTGGAAAATAAACGAAAAAAAAGAAAACGTGTGCGCGAAATCAAACTTCAAGCGTCTTGCTGAAATATTCATGCGTTCAGCATAATAAATTGCAGCCATATTAAAAGTGAATAATCAACTTTAGCGGTGCGGCTAGCGAGCTGCGGACATACGCAAGCCACAATGATCCCATGGACAGCTTGGTTGGGCGACTGTGAAAAATTACTACCACCTAGCACGCTTGGAGTGAGTGCACAGGTGAGCGCTTCATTAAGTGTTTTAACACTCGCTTCTAGATGGTTGTAAGTAGCGCAAGATGATGAATTTTATATAAAATGCTTAAATACCAGTAATTTAACTTCGTCCAGGTACTTAATTGGGAAAGCTGGAAATGAATAGGGTTAAGCGTAGGGCTAGGGTGAACAAAAATATCACTGAAAGTGTGATGACGGAATTTTGCCTTTTATTTCATACGAGAGTCTATCATCGAAGCTCGTAGTTCATCTGAGTTGGAAATTTAGAAATTTTTGGTTTCATGTAAGCTTATTGGAGAAGCGATATCCCTTTTCCCTTTCATGGTTGGCGCAGGAAAAACCGTCCTATCGACTCCACTGTCGACAACTCTAAGGAGAGGCTGGAGTTGGCAGCCTCCCAAGTGATAACGCAATACTTAACTAACAACTTGAAAGCTTTTTCGTCCTCTTACACAGGAGCTCTGAGCTATCGCCACTATTTACAATAGGTGTCCCGAGATGACAAGATTCATGGCATTCGAGTTCTAGTGTACAGGAACATATAGAAAACCCGTCTGCTGTTTCCAGAAGAATTCTCGATAGGGCCGGTCGTCCAACATCATGAGTGTTTGCCCTTGGCACCAAGTCCACTGATGTTGGAGTCTCCTGTTGCTTATTGGCAACATATGTAGCACCTAGTTGGTTTCTGTTTGAAGCTGAGGATACCCCGACCTCTTAAAAACAGCCTCCAGGGTTGCTTGGCTGCTACTAGGCTCCAACTGGTTACTCTTACCCTCTGAGTAGTCAGCGGTAAATTGGAACAACATTACTGGATTTGCGTTGGCCGTCATTTCATCGAAAGCTTCCGAGACTGAGATGACCGTATCCCAGCTAACAACTTACCTATGGGACTGTTTTCTGTTCGAAGGAAGCGACTCCAGATCGGCTTCTGCCAAGGCTTCAGTCTGTTTTACTACTTCGACACTTTAAGCGTGAAATTTAAGGCTCCTATGGCTGCGTTACGCCAGATTTAGGTTACCAAGTTTATAAACCATTCGGTAAGCAATATCATGTATGCCAGACGATAACTTGCTAGTCTTTCGAGACTTTCCAATTAGTACCGGTGAGATGGGATTCTAGGCTGCAGTCAAAAGTTTATAGCTGCTAACCTGAACACTCGCAATTGTAGTCAAAATTTTATAGTTGCTAAGCTAAAGACTCTTAGAGAAGTAGCCACTTACCACACGAAATCGGGAAAACCCACTCTCCTCTATGAGGCTGGTCTTTATAATTTTAGCTTTTGGCGAGGCATCCAGTCATCCAGCTCGAGGACCACATCTTTGAACTCTGGCTTTACGTGGACCTCAAACTCTTAATCATGAGGCCAATTATCGTTTCCTGCAGCGGTGACAGATACTTTTCTGATAATAGTTTGTTGGCAGAGTCGACCGGAACACACACTTTCGGAACCAGCTAAAGGTGGATATTTTCGGCTCCTTATGAAGCGGTATGGATTTTTATGTATCTCGGGTGATTGCAGCTCTAAACTCACCAGTGGACGTCAAAACCTTTATGGGTGAATTTGGCATAGGTTCCAGCCGTGCTGTTGAAAGCTTTAGCGAATGGCCTGGATCTCTGGAGGCGAACAGAAAAAGGCCACTGACATTTAGTGATAAATTAAAGCTGCATAAACGTGTTCAAAGGCTCTGTCACATGAGCCTTCATTGATTGTCTGAAAGATCACGCAGCTCAGGCTTGGTCTGTTAGTTATAACTTCCGAGCATTATCAGGCCGATATCTGAAAGATATCTATTTAAAATTTAACTCATTTTGTGAATGGGAAAATCGACTGCACTAGTGATTAGGCCATACTCTGGTCACACATCTATCGGCGCATGCTCTTCCACCCTGAACTTGATGTGATCTGTGAAGAGGAAGTATCAGCACAGCAGACCAACCGGGCAGTGGTCTACACCAAAATACGATACCGTTATCTAAACAGATGCATAAACTGCATATATCTATTGCCGGAGAAACTATGCCTACCTCCATGAAGGTTGCCTACTCCATAAGATTGAAAGCCGGTCATTGACTTATCGGCTGACGGTAATGCATACTACTGTAACCGGGGCTCTCACGCTGCGAGACTGGGAATAAAATCAAACCTTTTGGTCCAAAGGTCCACCTTAACAATACAGCGAGCTCGACATTCAA